>NC_091237.1:3119352-3207233 GCF_040958095.1 Procambarus clarkii
TCTATCCCCTTACCCGTATTCTTACTTTTTATTCTCTACCAAGGGACTCAAAAACTTTTACCAAAACCAACTCCACGCCACGTGGTCCTAAGACGATTGACCGACTTAGGATTCTACACCCAGTATGACGTGACCTAGGCTTTGAGCAAAACTCTAGAGTCGCCTCTACGCTGCCACCACCAGACCAGCAACACCGAGCAATGATCGAGGTCTGGATCGATCACGCTAATTAATCAACCTTGGGGCTTGATCCCCACTATAACCGATGACCGTGGAACTTAAGAGTGTGAAATTAATTACACGGGAATGATTCGATGTTAGAATCGGCGCCCAATCCAACTCCGCCTCGTGTGGACCACGTGACCAGGACAAGTTTACACATAAAACACATGGAAACAATAAAAATGCAATTTAATAACTAATTATTTTATTACAAGAAAAACTAAAACAAAATCTAAATATGTTCACTCCCTGTCACTTTAACACTCCCTACTTGACCTGAATGGCAATGAAGACTATTCTATAAATAACCATAGCAACTATACCTCTATGTTTTACCAGCTAAAGATGTTGGGCTGGTCTTGGGGAGAGGTAAGATGTTTGACCTCTCCCAGCTGCTCTGCAGATCACACTGATTTGTCCTCGTCTGGCCTAGCCCAGGCTAGAACATTGGATCCTTCCGCCTAGTCAAAGTTTCACCAAGTTACTAGCCAGGTTTAAGTTATAACAATTAACCTCTGTTGTACTTAATTGATCCAGACTGGTTGAATTATTTTACTGAAATTAAATTACACAAACATCTACGGCAGAGCTGTTCCCGATCCCCAAAATGGTTAATTGAACTTTGAGAAATAATAGACATGTCAACCCTGCTGACCTATGACCGCCGGTCACTCCGCCTTACAAGTTAGATCTGATTCGTGACGTCACTGATGGTGACTTAAACTCAATAATTAGAATCCTCTTGATGTTGTACCCAGTACTATTATACAATACAATTTTAATACAAAATGAATAAAGGCTAATTTCTCAAAATTACTGAATACTATAGGATGGTTCATTATACAAAACTATGAACAAAGCGTCGGTTATTTCCACCGCGAATTCCCCTGGGGGTCAGGTTCCCAGGTCACCATGCGGGCTCAGTTTCCCATTCTCTTTTGTCGATAAACCACTCTGGATAATTCTTACAACAGCCTAGTTTGTTACAGGCGCGTTAAGTAATTGGCATATTTTGGTATAAAAAGTCGTAATTTCAAACTGCGAATACGTGCAGAGAGCTAGAATTTGGCTCCTTAATATGGCCCAAGCGTCGAATTTGGGATGTTTGGGATATTTTGACAACTGCAGGCGGTGTTTGGGCAAAATGTGACTCGTCGCCGCTTTCAGTATTTGGCATATTGTCGGTATAAAAAGTCGTAATATCGAACTGCGAATACGTGCAAAGAGCCAGAATTTGGCTACAAAATATGGTTCAAGCGTCGAATTTGGGATGTTTGGGATATTTTGAAAACTGCAGAGAGGGTTTGGGCAAAATGTGATCCATCGCCGCTCTCAGTAATTTGCCTTTTTTCTGTATAAAAAGTCGTAATATCAAACTGCGAATACGTGCAGAGAGCCAGAAATTGGCTCCTAAATATGGATCAAGCGTCGAATTTGGGACGTTTGGGATATTTTGAAAACTGCAGAGAGGTCTTTGGCAAAATGTGATCCATCGCTGCTTTCAGTAACTGGCATATTTTCGGTATAAAAGTCGTAATTTCATACTGCGAATACGTGCAGAGAGCCAGAAATTGGCTGCAAAATATTGCTCAATAGTCGAATTTGGGATGTTTGGGATATTTTGAAAACTGCAGGGAGGGTTTGGGCAAAATGTGACTCATCGGCGCGTTCAGTAACTGGCATATTTTGGTATAAAAAGTCGTAATTTCAAACTGCGAATACGTGCAGAGACAGAATTTGGCGCTAAAATATGGCTTAAGAGTCGAACTTGGGATGTTTGGGATATTTTCAAAACTGCAGGTGGGTTTGGGCAAACTGTGACCCATCGCCGCTCTCAGTAATTGGCATATTTTCGTTATAAAATTCGTAATTTCAAACTGCGAAAACGTTCCGAGAGCCAGAATTTGGCTCCAAAGTATGGCTCAAGCGTCGAATTTGGGACGTTTGGGATAAAAAATTGCAGGGAGGGCTTGGGCAAAATGTGATCCATCGCTGCTTTCAGTAACTGGCATATTTTCGGTATAAAAAGTCGTAATTTCATACTGCGAATACGTGCAGAAAGCCAGAATTTGACTCCAAGTTATGCCTCAAGGGTCGTATTTGGGATGTTTGGGATATTTTTAAAACTGTAGGGGGGTTTGGGCAAAATGTAACCCATCGCTGTTTTCAGTATTTGACATATTTTCGGTATAAAAATTAGTAATTTCAAACTGCGAATACGTGCAGAGAGCCAGAATTTGGCTTCAAAATATGATTCAAGTGTCGAATTTGGGATGTTTGGGATATTTTGAAAACTACAGGGAGGACTTGGGCAAAATGTGATTCATCGGCGCGCTCAGTAATTGGCATATTTTGGTATAAAAAGTCATAATTTCAAACTGCGAATACGTGCAGAGAGCCAGAACTTGGCTCCAAAATATTGATCAAGCGTCAAATTTGGGATGTTTGGGATATTTTGAAAACTGCAGGGAGGGTTTGGGCAAAATGTGACTCATCGGGGCGTTAAGTAATTGGCATATTTTGGTATAAAAAGTCGTAATTTCAAACTGCGAATACGTGCAAAGAGCCAGAATTTGGCTACAAAATATGGTTCAAGCTTCGAATTTGGGATGTTTGAGATATTTTGAAAACTGCAGAGAGGGCTCGGGCAAAATGTGATCCATGGCCGCTGGCATATTTTCGGTATAAAAAGTCGTAATTTCATACTGCGAATACGTGCAGAGAGCCAGAAATTGGCTCCAAAATATTCCTCAAGGGTCGTATTTTGGATGTTTGGAATATTTCGAAAACTGGAGAGGGGTTTGGGCAAAACGTGACCCCTCGCCGCTTTCAGTAATTAGTATATTTTCGGTATAAAAAGTCGTAATTTCAAACTGCGAATAAATGCAGAGAGCCAGAATTTGGCTCCAAAATATGGTTCTAGGGTCGAATTTGGGATGTTTGGGAGATTTTAAAAACTGCAGAGAGGGTTTGGGCAAAATGTGATCCATCGCTGCTTTCAGTAATTGGCATTTCTTCTGTATAAAACGTCGTAATATCAAACTGCGAATACGTGCAGAGAGCCAGAATTTGGCTCCAAAATATGGTTCAAGCGCCGAATTTGGGATGTTTGGGATGTTTTGAAAACTGCAGGGAGGGTTTGGGCAAAATGTGACTCATCGGCGCGTTAAGTAATTGGCATATTTTGGTATAAAAAGTCGTAATTTCAAACTGCGAATACATGCAGAGAGCCAGAATTTGGCTCCAAAATATTGCTCAATAGCAGAATTTGGGATGTTTGGGATATTTTGAAAACTGCAGGGAGGGTTTGGGCAAAATGTTACTCATCGGAGCGTTCAGTAATTGGCATATTTTCGGTATAAAATTCTTAATTTCAAACTGCGAAAACGTGCCGCGAGCCAGAATTTGGCTCCAAAATATGGCTCAAGCGTCGAATTTGGGACGTTTGGGATATTTTGAAAATTGCAAAGAGGGCTTGGGCAAAATATGATCCATCGCCGCTTTCAGTAACTGGCATATTTTCGGTATAAAAAGTCGTAATTTCATACTGCGAATACGTGCAGAGAGCCAGATATTGGCTCCAAAATATTCTTCAAGGGTCGTATTTGGGACGTTTTTGATATTTCGAAAACTTCAAATGGCTTTGGGCAAAATGTGACCCATCGCAGCTTTCAGTAATTGGTATATTTTCGGTATAATAAGTCGTAATTTCAAACTGCGAATACGTGCAGAGAGCCAGAATTTGGCTCCAAAATATGGTTCAAGCGTCGAATTTGGGATGTTTGGGATGTTTTGAAAACTGCAGGGAGGGTTTGGGCAAAATGTGACTCATCGGCGCGTTAAGTAATTGGCATATTTTGGTATAAAAAGTCGTAATTTCAAACTGCGAATACGTGCAGAGAGCCAGAATTTGGCTCCAAAATATGGCTCAAGGGTCGAATTTGGGATGTTTGGGATATTTTGAAAACTGCAGGCGGGGTTTGGGCAAAATGTGACTCGTCGCCGCTTTCAGTATTTGGCATATTGTCGGTATAAAAAGTCGTAATATCGAACTGCGAATACGTGCAGAGAGCCAGAATTTGGCTACAAAATATGGTTCAAGGGTCGAATTTGGGACGTTTGTGATATTTTTAAAACTACAGGGAGGGTTTGGGCAAAATGTGACCCATCGCTGATCCCAGTATTTGGCATATATTCGGTATAAAAAGTCGTAATTTCAAACTGCGAATACGTGCAGAGAGCCAGAGTTTGGTTTCAAAATATGGCTCAAGAGTCGAATTTGGGATGTTTGAGATATTTTCAAAACTGCAAGGTGAATTTGGGCAAACTGTGACCCATCGCCTCTTTCAGTAATTGGCATATTATCGGTATAAAATTCGTAATTTCAAACTGCGAAAACGTGCTGAGAGCTAGAATTTGGTTCCAAAATATGGCTCAAGCGTCAAATTTGGGACGTTTGGGAAATTTTTAAAACTGCAGAAAGGGTTTGGGCAATATCTGATCCATCGCCGCTTTCAGTAACTGGCATATTTTCGGTATAAAAAGTCGGAATTTCATACTGCGAATACGTGCAGAGTCAGAAATTGGCTCCAAAATATTCCTCAAGGGTCGTATTTGGGATGTTTGGGATATTTCGAAAACTGCAGAGGGGTTTGGGCAAAATGTGACCCATCGCCGCTTTCAGTATTTGGTATATTTTCGGTATAAAAAGTCGTAATTTCAAACTGCGAATACGTGCAAAGAGTCAGAATTTGGCTCAAAAATATGGTTCAATTGTCGAATTTGGGATGTTTGGGATATTTTGAAAACTGCAGAGAGGGTTTGGGCAAAATGTGATCCATCGCCGCTCTCAGTAATTGGCATTTTTTCTGTATAAAACGTCGTAATATCAAACTGCGAATACGTGCAGAGAGCAAGAATTTTGCTCCAAAATATTGCTCAATAGTCGAATTTGGGATGTTTCTGATATTTTCAAAACTGCAGGGAGGGTTTGGGCAAAATGTGACCCCATCGCTGATCACAGTAATTGGCATATATTCGGTATAAAAAGTCATAATTTCAAACTGCGAATACGTGCAGAGAGCGAGAATTTTGCTACAAAATATTGCTCAAGCTTCAAATTTGGGAGGTTTTGGATATTTTGAAAACTGCAGGGAGGGTTTGGGCAAAATGTGACTCATCGGCGCGTTCAGTAATTGGCATATTTTGGTATAAAAAGTCTTAATTTCAAACTGCGAATACGTGCAGAGACACAATTTGGCGCCAAAATATGGCTCAAGAGTCGAATTTGGGACGTTTGGGATATTTGGAAAACTGCAGGGAGGGCTTGGGCAAAATGTGATCCGTCGCTGCTTTCAGTAACCGGCATATTTTTGGTATAAAAAGTCGTAATTTCAAACTGCGAATACGTGCAGAGAGCCAGAATTTGACTTCAAAATATGGTTCAAGTGTCGAATTTGGGATGCTTGGGATATTTTGAAAACTGGAAGGAGGACTTGGGCAAAATGTGACTCATCGGCGTGCTCAGTAATTGGCATATTTTCGGTATAAAAATTCGTAATTTCAAAAAGCGAATACGTGCAGAGAGCCAGAACTTGGCTCCGAAATATGGCTCAAGCGTCGAATTTGGAATGTTTGAGATATTTTCAAAATTGCAGGATGGGTATGGGCAAACAGTGACCCATCGCCGCTCTCAGTAATTGGCATATTTTCGGTATCAAATTTGTAATTTCAAACTGCGAATACATGCAGAGAGCCAGAATTTGGCTCCTTAATATGGCCCATGCGTCGAATTTGGGATGTTTGGGATATTTTTAAAATTGCAGGGAGGGTTTGGGCAAAATGTGACCCATCGCTGATCCCAGTAATTGGCATATATTCGGTATAAAAAGTCGTTATTTCAAACTGCGAAAACGTGCCGAGAGCCAGAATTTGGCTCTAAAATATGGCTCAAGCGTCGAATTTGGGACGTTTGGGATATTTTGAAAACTGCAGGGAGGGTTTAGGCAAAATGTGACTCATCGGGGTGTTCAGTAATTGGCATATTTTGGTAAAAAAAGTCGTAATTTCAAACTGCGAATACGTGCAAAGAGCCAGAATTTGGCTACAAAATATGGTTCAAGCGTCGAATTTGGGATGTTTGTGATATTTTTAAAACTGCAGGGAGGGTTTAGGCAAAATGTGACCCATCGCTGATCCCAGGAATTGGCATATATTCGGTATAAAAAGTCGTAATTTCAAACTGCGAATACGTGCAGAGAGCCAGAGTTTGGTTCCAAAATATGGCTCAATAGTCGAATTTGGGATGTTCGGGATAATTTGAAAACTGCAGGGAGGTTTACGCAAAATGTGATCCATCGCCGCTTTCAGTAATTGGCATTTTTTCTGTATAAAATTCGTAATTTCAAACTGCGAATACGTGCAGAGAGCAAGAATTTGGCTCCAAAATATGGTTCAAGGGTCGAGTTTGGGATGTTACTGATATTTTTAAAACTGCAGGGAGAGTTTGGGCAAAATGCGACCCATCGCTGATCCCAGGAATTGGCATATATTCAGTATAAAAAGTCGTAATTTCAAACTGAGAATACGTGCAGAGAGCCAGAGTTTGGTTCCAAAATATGGCTCAAGAGTCGAATTTGGGATGTTTGAGATATTTTCAAAACTGCAGGGAGAATTTGGGCAAACTGTGACCCTTCGCTGCTCTCAGTAATTGGCATATTTTCGGTATAAAATTCGTAATTTCAAACTGCGAAAACGTGCCGAGAGCCAGAATTTGGCTCCAAAATATGGCTCAAGCGTCGAATTTGGGACGTTTGGGATATTTTGAAAACTGCAGAGAGGGCTCGGGCAAAATGTGATCCATCCCCGCTTACAGTAACTGGCATATTTTCGGTATAAAAAGTCGTAATTTCTAACTGCGAATAAGTGTAGAGGGCCAGAATTTGGTTCCAAAATATGGTTCAAGGGTCGAATTTGGGATGTTTGGGATATTTTAAAAACTGCAGAGAGGGTTTGGCAAAATGTGATCCATCGCCGCTCTCAGTAATTAGCATTTTTTCTGTATAAAAAGTCGTAATATCAAACTGCGAATACGTGCAGAGAGCCAGAATTTGGCCTCAGAGGCCTCAAGAGAGGGATTCAGAGGCTTAAGAGAGTGATACAGAGGCTGAAGAGAGTAATGCAGAGGCTCAAGAGAGGGATGAAGAGGCTGAAGAGAGTAATGCAGAGGCTCAAGAGAGTGATGCAGAGGCTCAAGAGAGTGATGCAGAGGCTCAAGAGAGTGATGCAGAGGCTCAAGAGAGTGCTGCAGACGATCAAGAGAGTGATGCAGAGGCTCAAGAGAGTGATGCAAAGGATCAGAAGAGGGAAGCAGAGGCTTAAGAAAGTGATGCAGAGGCTGAAGAGAGTGATGCAGAGGCTTAAGAAAGGGATGCAGAGGCTCAAGAGAGGGATGCAGAGGCTCAAGAGAGTGATTCAGAGGTTTACGAGAGTGATGCAGAGGATCAAGAGAGTGATGCAGAGGCTCGAGAGAGTTATGCAAAGGCTTCAAGAGAGTGATTCAGAGGCTTAAGAGAGTGATACAGAGGCTGAAGAGAGTGTTGCAGAGGCTCAAGAGATGGTTGAATAGGCTGAAGAGAGTGATGCAGAGACTCAAGAGAGGGATGCAGAGGCTCAAGAGAGTGATTCAGAGGTTTACGAGAGTGATGCAGAGGAGTAAGAGAGAGTGATGCAGAGGTTTAAGAGAGGGATGCAGAGGCTCAAGAGAGGGATACAGAGTCTCAAGAGAGAGATGCAGGGGCTCAACAAGTGAGTGATGCAGAGGCTCCAGAGAGGGATGCAGAGGCTCAAGAGATTGATTCAGAGGCTTACGAGAGTGATGCAGAGGATCAAGAGAGTGATGCAGAGGCTCGAGAGAGTTATGCAGAGGCCTCAAGAGAGGGATTCAGAGGCTTAAGAGAGTGATACAGAGGGTGAAGAGAGTGTTGCAGAGGCTCAAGAGATGGTTGAATAGGCTGAAAAGAGTGATGCTGAGGCTCCAGAGAGGGATGCAGAGGCTCAAGAGAGTGATGCAGAGGCTCCAGAGAGAAAGACAGAGGCTTAAGAGAGTGATGCAGAATCTCAAGAGAGTGATACAGACGCTCAAGAGAGTGATGCAGAGGATCAAGAGAGGGATGCAGAGGTTTAAGAGAGTTATGCAGAGACTCAAGAGAGTGATGCAAAGGCTCAAGAGAGTGATGCAGAGGCTAAAGAGAGTGATGCAGAGGCTCAAGAGAGTGATGCAGACGTCAAGAGAGTGATGCAGAGGCTCGAGAGAGTTATGCAGAGGCCTCAAGAGAGGGATTCAGAGGATTAAGAGAGTAATGCAGAGGCTGAAGAGAGTAATGCAGAGGCTCAAGAGAGGGATGTAGAGGCTGAGGAGTGATGCAGAGGCTCAAGAGAGGGTGCAGAGGCTCAAGAGAGTGATGCAGAGGCTCAAGAGAGTGATGCAGAGGCTCAAGAGAGTGATGCAGAGGCTCAAGAGAGTGCTGCAGACGATCAAGAGAGTGATGCAGAGGCACAAGTGAGTGATGCAGAGGAGTAAGAGAGTTATTCAGAGGCTTGAGAGAGGGATGCAGAGGCTCAAGAGAGGGATGCAGAGGCTCAAGAGAGGGATGCAGGGGCTCAAGAGAGTGATGCAGAGGCTCAAGAGAAGGATGCAGAGGCTCAAGAGATTGATTCAGAGGCTTACGAGAGTGATGCAAAGGATCAAGAGAGTGATGCAGAGGCTCGAGAGAGTTATGCAGAGGCCTCAAGAGAGGGATTCAGAGGCTTAAGAGAGTGATACAGAGGCTGAAGAGAGTGTTGCAGAGGCTCAAGAGATGGTTGAATAGGCTGAAGAGAGTGATGCAGAGGCTCAAGAGAGTGATGTATAGGATCAAGAGCGTGATGCTGAGGCTCCAGAGAGGGATGCAGAGGCTAAAGAGAGTGATGCAGAGGCTCAAGAGAGAAAGGCAGAGGCCTAAGAGAGTGATGCAGAATCTCAAGAGAGTGATACAGACGCTCAAGAGAGTGATGCAGAGGATCTGAGAGTTATGCAGAGGCTTAAGAGAGTTATGCAGAGGCTCAAGAGAGTGATGCAGAGGCTCAAGAGAGTGATGCAGAGGCTCATGAGAGTGATGCAGAGGCTCAAGAGAGTGATGGAGACGATCAAGAGAGTGATGCAGAGGCTCGAGAGAGTTATGCAGAGGCCTCAAGAGAGGGATTCAGAGGCTTAAGAGAGTGATACAGAGGCTGAAGAGAGTAATGCAGAGGCTCAAAAGAGGGATGACGAGGCTGAAGAGAGTAATGCAGAGGCTCAAGAGAGGGATGCAGAGGCTCAAGAGAGTGATTCAGAGGCTTACGAGAGTGATTCAGAGGAGTAAGAGAGTGATGCAGAGGCTTAAGAGAGGGATGCAGAAACCATTTGTTTCTCGTTAAAATACTGAGTAGGATATTGAAAAGGGGAGAAGTTCGGTTTTTATTGCATATATCGACGTTTCAGCAGGATTAAAGCGATTTTTCGTGTACATCTTCCATCGGTAATATAAACGGAAAATCAAGAACATTTTAGTTAGTTCTAATGAAAACACATTGCTTTTTATCATTTGTATTGGAAAGAACATTGTCATATGTCTTTTGTTGGATCTAAATAATACGAAACCTCGCTCTATGATTTGAAGTTAAAATTCTCAAATATGGTAAAATAGTGACTTTTTCACGCTAATCATGTAGGTTGATATTACGTAAATATATTTATTTTTACCAATATTTCGATACTATTTCATGTAGTATCACGATATGTGATTTGCCTTCAAATCTCAGAATTTCGCAAATTATTGCATTTTAAGCAAGTTTTCTTGCATTTTGTTTCGTACGAAAAAACATCGAATTTAGGAATATTTTGACGTTTATCATCTCCTTTTCCTTCATGTGATTTAAACAAAATATCATCGAATTAGGCAATATTTTGCCGTTTTCCACGTTTTTTTTAATTTTCAGTTTATTGGTATTAATTCATTATATATACGATAAAAATGATCCAAACACATAATTGATTAGATAATTAACCTCAAATACTTCTATTTTCAATCAACCATTTGTTTCTCGTTAAAATACTGAGTAGGATATTGAAAAGGGGAGAAATTCGGTTTTTATTGCATATATCGACGATTCAGCAGGATTAGAGCGGTTTTACGTGTACATCTTCCATCGGTAATATAAACGGAAAATCAAGAACATTTTAGTTAGTTCTAATGAAAAAACATTGTTTTTTATCATTTGTATTGGAAACAACATTGTCATATGTCTTTTCTTGGATCTAAATAATACGAAACCTCGCTGTAGGATATGAAGTTAAAATCCTCAAATATGGTTATATAGTGACTTTTTCACGTTTTTCATGTTGTTTGATATTACGTAAATATATTCATTTTTACCAATATTTCGATACTATTTCATGTTGTATCACGATATGTGATTTGGCCTTCAGATCTCAGAATTTCGCATAATATTGCATTTAAAGCAAGTTTTCTTGCATTTTGTTTCGTACGAAAAATCATCGAATTTACCAATATTTTGACGTTTATCATCCCCTTTTCCTTTATGTGATTTAAACAAAATATCATCGAATTAGGCAATATTTTGCCGTTTATCCACGTTTTTGTAGAAAAAAATATGGCTCAAGAGTCGAATTTGGGATGTTTGAGATATTTTCAAAACTGCAGGGTGAATTTGGGCAAACTGTGACCCTTCGTCGCTCTCAGTAATTGGCATTATTTCGGTATAAAATTCGTAATTTCAAACCGAAAAAACGTGCCGAGAGCCAGAATTTGGCTCCAAAATATGGCTCAAGCGTCGAATTTGGGACGTTTGGGATATTTTGAAAACTGCAGAGAGGGCTCGGGCAAAATGTGATCCATCGCCGCTTTCAGTAACTGGCATATTTTCGGTATAAAAAGTCGTAATTTCATACTGCGAATACGTGCAGAGAGCCAGAAATTGGCTCCAAAATATTCCTCAAGGGTCGTATTTGGGATGTTTGGGATATTTCGAAAACTGCAAAGGGGTTTGGGCAAAATGTGAACCATCGCCGCTTTCAGTAATTGGTATATTTTCGGTATAAAAAGTCGTAATTTCAAACTGCGAATAAGTGCAGAGAGCCAGAGTTTGGTTCCAAAATATGGCTCAAGAGTCGAATTAGGGATGTTTGAGATATTTTCAAAACTGCAGGGTGAATTTGGGCAAACTGTGACCCATCGCCGCTCTCAGTAATTGGCATATTTTCGGTATAAAATTCGTAATTTGAAACTGCAAAAACGTGCCGAGAGCCAGAATTTGGCTCCAAAATATGGCTCAAGCGTCGAATTTGGGATGTTCTAGATATTTTTAAAACTGCAGGGGGGGGTTTGGGCAAAATGTGGCCCATCGCTGCTTTCAGTATTTGGCATATTTTCGGTATAAAAAGTAGTAATTTCAAACTGCGAATCCGTGCAGTGAGCCAGAATTTGGCATCAAAATATGGTTCAAAGGTCGAATTTGGGATGTTTGGGATATTTTGAAAACTGCAAGGAGGACTTGGGCAAAATGTGACTCATCGGCGTGCTCAGTAATTGGCATATTTTCGGTATAAAAATTCGTAATTTCAAAAGCGAATACGTGCAGAGAGCCAGAACTTGGCTCCAAAATATGGCTCAAGCGTCGAATTTGGAATGTTTGAGATATTTTCAAAATTGCAGGGTGGGTATGGGCAAACAGTGACCCATCGCCGCTCTCAGTAATTGGCATATTTTCGGTATAAAATTTGTAATTTCAAACTGCGAATACATGCAGAGAGCCAGAATTTGGCTCCTTAATATGGCCCAAGCGTCGAATTTGGGATGTTTGGGATATTTTTAAAATTGCAGGGAGGGTTTGGGCAAAATGTGACCCATCGCTGATCCCAGTAATTGGCATATATTCGGTATAAAAAGTCGTTATTTCAAACTGCGAATACGTGCAGAGAGCCAGAGTTTGGTTCCAAAATATGGCTCAAGAGTCGAATTTGGGATGTTTCAGATATTTTCAAAACTGCAGGGTGAATTTGGGCAAACTGTGACCCTTCGTCGCTCTCAGTAATTGGCATTATTTCGGTATAAAATTCGTAATTTCAAACTGAAAAAACGTGCCGAGAGCCAGAATTTGGCTCCAAAATATGGCTCAAGCGTCGAATTTGGGACGTTTGGGATATTTTGAAAACTGCAGAGAGGGCTCGGGCAAAATATGATCCATCGCCGCTTTCAGTAACTGGCATATTTTCGGTATAAAATTCGTAATTTCGTACTGCGAATACGTGCAGAGAGCCAGAAATTGGCTCCAAAATATTCCTCAAGGGTCGTATTTGGGATGTTTGGGATATTTCGAAAACTGCAAAGGGGTTTGGGCAAAATGTGAACCATCGCCGCTTTCAGTAATTGGTATATTTTCGGTATAAAAAGTCGTAATTTCAAACTGCGAATAAGTGCAGAGAGCCAGAATTTAGTTCCAAAATATGGTTCAAGGGTCGAAATTGGGATGTTTGGGATATTTTGAAAACTGCAGAAAGGGTTTGGGCAAAATGTGACCCATCGCCGCTTTCAGTAATTGGCATTTTTTCTCTATAAAAATTCGTAATATCAAACTGCGAATACGTGCAGAGAGCCAGAATTTGGAGCCAAAATATGGCTCAAGCGTCGAATTTGGGATGTTCAGGATATTTTCAAAACTGCATGGTGGGTTTGGGCAAACTGTGACCCATCGCCGCTCTCAGTAATTGGCATATTTTCCGTATAAAATTCGTAATTTCAAACTGCGAATAATGCAAGAGAGCCAGAATTTGGCTCCTTAATATGGCCCAAGCGTCGAATTTGGGATGTTTGGGATATTTTGAAAACTGCAGGGAGGTTTTGGGCAAAATGTGATCCATCGCCGCTTTCAGTAATTGGCATTTTTTCTGTATAAAAAGTCGTAATTTCAAACTGCGAATACGTGCAGAAAGCCAGAATTTGGCTCGAAAATATGGTTCAAGAGTCGAATTTGGGATGTTTGGGATATTTTTAAAACTGCAGGGAGGGTTTGGGCAAAATGTGACCCATCGCTGATCCCAGTAATTGGCAGATAATCGTATAAAAAGTCGTAATTTCAAACTGAGAATACGTGCAGCGAGCCAGAGTTTGGCTCCAAAATATTGCTCAATAGTCGAATTTGGGATGTTCGGGATATTTTGAAAACTGCAGGGAGGTTTACGCAAAATGTGATCCATCGCCGCTTTCAGTAATTGGCATTTTTTCTGTATAAAATTCGTAATTTCAAACTGCGAATACGTGCAGAGAGCAAGAATTTGGCTCCAAAATATGGTTCAAGAGTCGAGTTTGGGATGTTTCTGATATTTTTAAAACTGCAGGGAGAGTTTGGGCAAAATGTGACCCATCGCAGATCCCAGGAATTGGCATATCTTCAGTATAAAAAGTCGTAATTTCAAACTGAGAATACGTGCAGCGAGCCAGAGTTTGGTTCCAAAATATGGCTCAAGAGTCGAATTTGGGATGTTTGAGATATTTTCAAAACTGCAGGGTGAATTTGGGCAAACTGTGACCCTTCGCTGCTCTCAGTAATTGGCATATTTTCGGTATAAAATTCGTAATTTCAAACTGCGAAAACGTGCCGAGAGCCAGAATTTGGCTCCAAAATATGGCTCAAGCGTCGAATTTGGGACGTTTGGGATATTTTGAAAACTGCAGAGAGGGCTCGGGCAAAATGTGATCCATCCCCGCTTACAGTAACTGGCATATTTTCGGTATAAAAAGTCGTAATTTCTAACTGCGAATAAGTGTAGATGGCCAGAATTTGGCTCCAAAATATGGTTCAAGGGTCGAATTTGGGATGTTTGGGATATTTTAAAAACTGCAGAGAGGGTTTGGCAAAATGTGATCCATCGCCGTTCTCAGTAATTGGCATTTTTTCTGTATAAAAAGTCGTAATATCAAACTGCGAATACGTGCAGAGAGCCAGAATTTGGCCTCAGAGGCCTCAAGAGAGGGATTCAGAGGCTTACGAGAGTGATACAGAGGCTGAAGAGAGTAATGCAGAGGCTCAAGAGAGGGATGAAGAGGCTGAAGAGAGTAATGCAGAGGCTCAAGAGAGTGATGCAGAGGCTCAAGAGAGTGTTGCAGAGGCTCAAGAGAGTGATGCAGAGGTTCAAGAAAGTGATGCAGAGGCTCAAGAGAGTGATGCAGAGGCTCAAGAGAGTGCTGCAGACGATCAAGAGAGTGATGCAGAGGCTCAAGAGAGTGATGCAAAGGATCAGAAGAAGGAAGCAGAGGCTTAAGAAAGTGATGCAGAGGCAGAAGAGAGTGATGCAGAGGCTTAAGAAAGGGATGCAGAGGCTCAAGAGAAGGATGCAGATACTCAAGAGAGTGATTCAGAGGCTTACGAGAGTGATCCAGAGGATCAAGAGAGTGATGCAGAGGCTCGAGAGAGTTATGCAAAGGCTTCAAGAGAGTGATTCAGAGGCTTAAGAGAGTGATACAGAGGCTGAAGAGAGTGTTACAGAGGCTCAAGAGATGGTTGAATAGGCTGAAGAGAGTGATGCAGAGACTCAAGAGAGGGATGCAGAGGCTCAAGACAGTGATTCAGAGGTTTACGAGAGTGATGCAGAGGAGTAAGAGAGAGTGATGCAGAGGTTTAAGAGAGGGATGCAGAGGCTCAAGAGAGGGATACAGAGTCTCAAGAGAGGGATGCAGGGGCTCAACAAGTGAGTGATGCAGAGGCTCCAGAGAGGGATGCAGAGGCTCAAGAGATTGATTCAGAGGCTTACGAGAGTGATGCAGAGGATCAAGAGAGTGATGCAGAGGCTCGAGAGAGTTATGCAGAGGCCTCAAGAGACGGATTCAGAGGCTTAAGAGAGTGATACAGAGGCTGAAGAGAGTGTTGCAGAGGCTCAAAAGATGGTTGAATAGGCTGAAAAGAGTGATGCTGAGGCTCCAGAGAGGGATGCAGAGGCTCAAGAGAGTGATGCAGAGGCTCCAGAGAGAAAGACAGAGGCTTAAGAGAGTGATGCAGAATCTCAAGAGAGTGATACAGACGCTCAAGAGAGTGATGCAGAGGATCAAGAGAGGGATGCAGAGGTTTAAGAGAGTTATGCAGAGACTCAAGAGAGTGATGCAGAGGCTCAAGAGAGTGATGCAGAGGCTCAAGAGAGTGATGCAGAGGCTCAAGAGAGTGATGCAGACGTCAAGAGAGTGATGCAGAGGCTCGAGAGAGTTATGCAGAGGCCTCAAGAGAGGGATTCAGAGGATTAAGAGAGTAATGCAGAGGCTGAAGAGAGTAATGCAGAGGCTCAAGAGAGGGATGTAGAGGCTGAAGAGTGATGCAGAGGCTCAAGAGAGGGATGCAGAGGCTCAAGAGAGTGATGCAGAGGCTCAAGAGAGTGATGCAGAGGCTCAAGAGAGTGATGCAGAGGCTCAAGAGAGTGCTGCAGACGATCAAGAGAGTGATGCAGAGGCTCAAGAGAGTGATGCAGAGGATCAGGAGAGGGAAGCAGAGGCTTAAGAGAGTGATGCCGAGGCTGAAGAGAGTGATGCAGATGATTAAGAGAGTGATGCAGAGGCTTAAGAAAGGGATGCAGAGGCTCAAGAGAGGGATGGCAGAGGCTCAGAAGAGTGATTCAGAGGCTTATGAGAGTGATGCAGAGGATCAAGAGAGTGATGCAGAGGCTCGAGAGAGTTATGCAGAGGCCTCAAGAGAGGGATTCAGAGGCTTAAGAGAGTGATACAGAGGCTGAAGAGAGTGTTGCAGAGGCTCAAGAGATGGTTGAATAGGCTGAAAAAAGTGATGCAGAGGCTCAAGAGAGGGATGCAGAGGCTCAGGAGAGTGATTCAGAGGCTTACGTGAATGATGCAGAGGAGTAAGAGAGTGATTCAGAGGCTTGAGAGAGGGATGCAGAGGCTCAAGAGAGGGATGCAGAGGCTCAAGAGAGGGATGCAGGGGCTCAAGAGAGTGATGCAGAGGCTCAAGAGAGGGATGCAGAGGCTCAAGAGATTGATTCAGAGGCTTACGAGAGTGATGCAGAGGATCAAGAGAGTGATGCAGAAGCTCGAGAGAGTTATGCAGAGGCCTCAAGAGAGGGATTCAGAGGCTTAAGAGAGTGATACAGAGGCTGAAGAGAGTGTTGCAGAGGCTCAAGAAATGGTTGAATAGGCTGAAGAGAGTGATGCAGAGGCTCAAGAGAGTGATGTATAGGATCAAGAGCGTGATGCTGAGGCTCCAGAGAGGGATGCAGAGGCTAAAGAGAGTGATGCAGAGGCTCAAGAGAGAAAGGCAGAGGCCTAAGAGAGTGATGCAGAATCTCAAGAGAGTGATACAGACGCTCAAGAGAGTGATGCAGAGGATCTGAGAGTTATGCAGAGGCTTAAGAGAGTTATGCAGAGGCTCAAGAGAGTGATGCAGAGGCTCAAGAGAGTGATGCAGAGGCTCATGAGAGTGATGCAGAGGCTCAAGAGAGTGATGGAGACGATCAAGAGAGTGATGCAGAGGCCCGAGAGAGTTATGCAGAGGCCTCAAGAGAGGGATTCAGAGGCTTAAGAGAGTGATACAGAGGCTGAAGAGAGTAATGCAGAGGCTCAAAAGAGGGATGAAGAGGCTGAAGAGAGTAATGCAGAGGCTCAAGAGAGGGATGCAGAGGCTCAAGAGAGTGATTCAGAGGCTTACGAGAGTGATTCAGAGGAGTAAGAGAGTGATGCAGAGGCTTAAGAGAGGGATGCAGAAACCATTTGTTTCTCGTTAAAATACTGAGTAGGATATTGAAAAGGGGAGAAGTTCGGTTTTTATTGCATATATCGACGTTTCAGCAGGATTAAAGCGATTTTTCGTGTACATCTTCCATCGGTAATATAAACGGAAAATCAAGAACATTTTAGTTAGTTCTAATGAAAACACATTGCTTTTTATCATTTGTATTGGAAAGAACATTGTCATATGTCTTTTGTTGGATCTAAATAATACGAAACCTCGCGCTATGATTTGAAGTTAAAATTCTCAAATATGGTAAAATAGTGACTTTTTCACGCTAATCATGTAGGTTGATATTACGTAAATATATTCATTTTTACCAATATTTCGATACTATTTCATGTAGTATCACGATATGTGATTTGGCCTTCAAATCTCAGAATTTCGCATAATATTGCATTTAAGCAAGTTTTCTTGCATTTTGTTTCGTACGAAAAAACATCGAATTTAGCAATATTTTGACGTTTATCATCCCCTTTTCCTTTATGTGATTTAAACAAAATATCATCGAATTAGGCAATATTTTGCCGTTTATCCACGTTTTTGTAGAAAAAAATATGGCTCAAGAGTCGAATTTGGGATGTTTGAGATATTTTCAAAACTGCAGGGTGAATTTGGGCAAACTGTGACCCTTCGTCGCTCTCAGTAATTGGCATTATTTCGGTATAAAATTCGTAATTTCAAACTGAAAAAAACGTGCCGAGAGCCAGAATTTGGCTCCAAAATATGGCTCAAGCGTTGAATTTGGGACGTTTGGGATATTTTGAAAACTGCAGAGAGGGCTCGGGCAAAATGTGATCCATCGCCGCTTTCAGTAACTGGCATATTTTCGGTATAAAAAGTCGTAATTTCATACTGCGAATACGTGCAGAGAGCCAGAAATTGGCTCCAAAATATTCCTCAAGGGTCGTATTTGGGATGTTTGGGATATTTCGAAAACTGCAAAGGGGTTTGGGCAAAATGTGAACCATCGCCGCTTTCAGTAATTGGTATATTTTCGGTATAAAAAGTCGTAATTTCAAACTGCGAATAAGTGCAGAGAGCCAGAATTTAGTTCCAAAATATGGTTCAAGGGTCGAATTTGGGATGTTTGGGATATTTTGAAAACTGCAGAGAGGGTTTGGGCAAAATGTGATCCATCGCCGCTTTCAGTAATTGGCATTTTTTCTCTATAAAAATTCGTAATATCAAACTGCGAATACGTGCAGAGAGCCAGAATTTGGAGCCAAAATATGGCTCAAGCGTCGAATTTGGGATGTTCAGGATATTTTCAAAACTGCATGGTGGGTTTGGGCAAACTGTGACCCATCGCCGCTCTCAGTAATTGGCATATTTTCCGTATAAAATTCGTAATTTCAAACTGCAAAAACGTGCCGAGAGCCAGAATTTTGGCTCCAAAATATGGCTCAAGCGTCGAATTTGGGATGTTCTAGATATTTTTAAAACTGCAGGGGGGTTTGGGGAAAATGTGGCCCATCGCTGCTTTCAGTATTTGGCATATTTTCGGTATAAAAAGTAGTAATTTCAAACTGCGAATCCGTGAAGAGAGCCAGAATTTGGCTTCAAAATATGGTTCAAAGGTCGAATTTGGGATGTTGGGATATTTTGAAAACTGCAAGGAGGACTTGGGCAAAATGTGACTCATCGGCGTGCTCAGTAATTGGCATATTTTCGGTATAAAAACTCGTAATTTCAAAAAGCGAATACGTGCAGAGAGCCAGAACTTGGCACCAAAATATGGCTCAAGCGTCGAATTTGGGATGTTTGGGATATTTTTAAAACTGCAGGGAGGGTTTGGGCAAAATGTGACCCATCGCTGATCCCAGTAATTGGCAGATAATCGGTATAAAAAGTCGAAATTTCAAACTGCGAATACGTGCAGAGAGCCAGAATTTGGCTCCAAAATATTGCTCAATAGTCGAATTTGGGATGTTCGGGATATTTTGAAAACTGCAGGGAGGTTTACGCAAAATGTGATCCATCGCCGCTTTCAGTAACTGGCATATTTTCGGTATAAAAAGTCATAATTTCATACTGCGAATACGTGCAGAGAGCCAGAAATTGGCTCCAAAATATTTCTAAAGGGTCGTATTTGGGATGTTTGGGATATTTCGAAAACTGCAGAGGGGTTTGGACAAAATGTGACCCATCGCCGCTTTCAGTAATTGGTATATTTTCGGTATAAAAAGTCGTAATTTCAAACTGCGAATAAGTGCAGAGAGCCAGAATTTGGCTCCAAAATATGGTTCAAGGGTCGAATTTGGATGTTTGGGATATTTTGAAAACTGCAGAGAGGGTTTGGGCAAAATGTGATCCATCGCCGCTCTCAGTAATTTGCATTTTTTCTGTATAAAAAGTCGTAATATCAAACTGCGAATACGTGCAGAGAGCCAAAACTTGGCTCCAAAATATGGTTCAAGCGTCATATTTGGGATGTTTGGGATATTTTTAAAACTGCAGGGAGGGTTTGGGCAAAATGTGACCCATCGCTGATCCCAGTAATTGGCAGATAATCGGTATAAAAAGTCGAAATTTCAAACTGCGAATACGTGCAGAGAGCCAGAATATGGCTCCAAAATATTGCTCAATAGTCGAATTTGGGATGTTCGGGATATTTTGAAAACTGCAGGGAGGTTTACGCAAAATGTGATCCATCGCCGCTTTCAGTAATTGGCATTTTTTCTGTATAAAATTCGTAATTTCAAACTGCGAATACGTGCAGAGAGCAAGAATTTGGCTCCAAAATATGGTTCAAGAGTCGAATTTGGGATGTTTCTGATATTTTTAAAACTGCAGGGAGAGTTTGGGCAAAAAGAGACCCATCGCAGATCCCAGGAATTGGCATATATTCAGAATAAAAAGTCGTAATTTCAAACTGAGAATACGTGCAGCGAGCCAGAGTTTGGTTCCAAAATATGGCTCAAGAGTCGAATTTGGGATGTTTGAGATATTTTCAAAACTGCAGGGTGAATTTGGGCAAACTGTGACCCTTCGCTGCTCTCAGTAATTGGCATATTTTCGGTATAAAA
Organism: Procambarus clarkii; assembly: GCF_040958095.1. Lineage (NCBI taxonomy): Eukaryota > Metazoa > Arthropoda > Malacostraca > Decapoda > Cambaridae > Procambarus > Procambarus clarkii. Next base: position 3,139,425 of record NC_091237.1, read on the forward strand.
TTCGTAATTTCAAACTGCGAAAACGTGCCGAGAGCCAGAATTTGGCTCCAAAATATGGCTCAAGCGTCGAATTTGGGACCTTTGGGATATTTTGAAAACTGCAGAGAGGGCTCGGGCAAAATGTGATCCATCCCCGCTTACAGTAACTGGCATATTTTCGGTATAAAAAGTCGTAATTTCTAACTGCCAATAAGTGTAGAGGGCCAGAATTTGGCTCCAAAATATGGTTCAAGGGTCGAATTTGGGATGTTTGGGATATTTTAAAAACTGCAGAGAGGGTTTGGCAAAATGTGATCCATCGCCGCTCTCAGTAATTGGCATTTTTTCTGTATAAAAAGTCGTAATATCAAACTGCGAATACGTGCAGAGAGCCAGAATTTGGCCTCAGAGGCCTCAAGAGAGGGATTCAGAGGCTTAAGAGAGTGATACAGAGGCTGAAGAGAGTAATGCAGAGGCTCAAGAGAGGGATGAAGAGGCTGAAGAGAGTAATGCAGAGGCTCAAGAGAGTGATGCAGAGGCTCAAGAGAGTGATGCAGAGGCTCAAGATAGTGATGCAGAGGTTAAAGAAAGTGATGCAGAGGCTCAAGAGAGTGATGCAGAGGCTCAAGAGAGTGCTGCAGACGATCAAGAGAGTGATGCAGAGGCTCAAGAGAGTGATGCAAAGGATCAGAAGAGGGAAGCAGAGGCTTAAGAAAGTGATGCAGAGGCTGAAGAGAGTGATGCAGAGGCTTAAGAAAGGGATGCAGAGGCTCAAGAGAGGGATGCAGAGGCTCAAGAGAGTGATTCAGAGGCTTACGAGAGTGATGCAGAGGATCAAGAGAGTGATGCAGAGGCTCGAGAGAGTTATGCAAAGGCTTCAAGAGAGTGATTCAGAGGCTTAAGAGAGTGATACAGAGGCTGAAGAGAGTGTTACAGAGGCTCAAGAGATGGTTGAATAGGCTGAAGAGAGTGATGCAGAGACTCAAGAGAGGGATGCAGAGGCTCAAGAGAGTGATTCAGAGGTTTACGAGAGTGATGCAGAGGAGTAAGAGAGAGTGATGCAGAGGTTTAAGAGAGGGATGCAGAGGCTCAAGAGAGGGATACAGAGTCTCAAGAGAGGGATGCAGGGGCTCAACAAGTGAGTGATGCAGAGGCTCCAGAGAGGGATGCAGAGGCTCAAGAGATTGATTCAGAGGCTTACGAGAGTGATGCAGAGGATCAAGAGAGTGATGCAGAGGCTCGAGAGAGTTATGCAGAGGCCTCAAGAGAGGGATTCAGAGGCTTAAGAGAGTGATACAGAGGCTGAAGAGAGTGTTGCAGAGGCTCAAAAGATGGTTGAATAGGCTGAAAAGAGTGATGCTGAGGCTCCAGAGAGGGATGCAGAGGCTCAAGAGAGTGATGCAGAGGCTCCAGAGAGAAAGACAGAGGCTTAAGAGAGTGATGCAGAATCTCAAGAGAGTGATACAGACGCTCAAGAGAGTGATGCAGAGGATCAAGAGAGGGATGCAGAGGTTTAAGAGAGTTATGAAGAGACTCAAGAGAGTGATGCAGAGGCTCAAGAGAGTGATGCAGAGGCTCAAGAGAGTGATGCAGAGGCTCAAGAGAGTGATGCAGACGTCAAGAGAGTGATGCAGAGGCTCGAGAGAGTTATGCAGAGGCCTCAAGAGAGGGATTCAGAGGATTAAGAGAGTAATGCAGAGGCTGAAGAGAGTAATGCAGAGGCTCAAGAGAGGGATGTAGAGGCTGAAGAGTGATGCAGAGGCTCAAGAGAGGGATGCAGAGGCTCAAGAGAGTGATGCAGAGGCTCAAGAGAGTGATGCAGAGGCTCAAGAGAGTGATGCAGAGGCTCAAGAGAGTGCTGCAGACGATCAAGAGAGTGATGCAGAGGCTCAAGAGAGTGATGCAGAGGAACAGGAGAGGAAGCAGAGGCTTAAGAGAGTGATGCCGAGGCTGAAGAGAGTGATGCAGATGATTAAGAGAGTGATGCAGAGGCTTAAGAAAGGGATGCAGAGGCTCAAGAGAGGGATGCAGAGGCTCAGAAGAGTGATTCAGAGGCTTATGAGAGTGATGCAGAGGATCAAGAGAGTGATGCAGAAGCTCGAGAGAGTTATGCAGAGGCCTCAAGAGAGGGATTCAGAGGCTTGAGAGAGGGATGCAGAGGCTCAAGAGAGGGATGCAGAGGCTCAAGAGAGGGATGCAGGGGCTCAAGAGAGTGATGCAGAGGCTCAAGAGAGGGATGCAGAGGCTAAAGAGATTGATTCAGAGGCTTACGAGAGTGATGCAGAGGATCAAGAGAGTGATGCAGAAGCTCGAGAGAGTTATGCAGAGGCCTCAAGAGAGGGATTCAGAGGCTTAAGAGAGTGATACAGAGGCTGAAGAGAGTGTTGCAGAGGCTCAAGAGATGGTTGAATAGGCTGAAAAAAGTGATGCAGAGGCTCAAGAGAGGGATGCAGAGGCTCAGGAGAGTGATTCAGAGGCTTACGTGAATGATGCAGAGGAGTAAGAGAGTGATTCAGAGGCTTGAGAGAGGGATGCAGAGGCTCAAGAGAGGGATGCAGAGGCTCAAGAGAGGGATGCAGGGGCTCAAGAGAGTGATGCAGAGGCTCAAGAGAGGGATGCAGAGGCTCAAGAGATTGATTCAGAGGCTTACGAGAGTGATGCAGAGGATCAAGAGAGTGATGCAGAAGCTCGAGAGAGTTATGCAGAGGCCTCAAGAGAGGGATTCAGAGGCTTAAGAGAGTGATACAGAGGCTGAAGAGAGTGTTGCAGAGGCTCAAGAAATGGTTGAATAGGCTGAAGAGAGTGATGCAGAGGCTCAAGAGAGTGATGTATAGGATCAAGAGCGTGATGCTGAGGCTCCAGAGAGGGATGCAGAGGCTAAAGAGAGTGATGCAGAGGCTCGAGAGAGAAAGGCAGAGGCCTAAGAGAGTGATGCAGAATCTCAAGAGAGTGATACAGACGCTCAAGAGAGTGATGCAGAGGATCTGAGAGTTATGCAGAGGCTTAAGAGAGTTATGCAGAGGCTCAAGAGAGTGATGCAGAGGCTCAAGAGAGTGATGCAGAGGCTCATGAGAGTGATGCAGAGGCTCAAGAGAGTGATGGAGACGATCAAGAGAGTGATGCAGAGGCCCGAGAGAGTTATGCAGAGGCCTCAAGAGAGGGATTCAGAGGCTTAAGAGAGTGATACAGAGGCTGAAGAGAGTAATGCAGAGGCTCAAAAGAGGGATGAAGAGGCTGAAGAGAGTAATGCAGAGGCTCAAGAGAGGGATGCAGAGGCTCAAGAGAGTGATTCAGAGGCTTACGAGAGTGATTCAGAGGAGTAAGAGAGTGATGCAGAGGCTTAAGAGAGGGATGCAGAAACCATTTGTTTCTCGTTAAAATACTGAGTAGGATATTGAAAAGGGGAGAAGTTCGGTTTTTATTGCATATATCGACGTTTCAGCAGGATTAAAGCGATTTTTCGTGTACATCTTCCATCGGTAATATAAACGGAAAATCAGAACATTTTAGTTAGTTCTAATGAAAACACATTGCTTTTTATCATTTGTATTGGAAAGAACATTGTCATATGTCTTTTGTTGGATCTAAATAATACGAAACCTCGCTCTATGATTTGAAGTTAAAATTCTCAAATATGGTAAAATAGTGACTTTTTCACGCTAATCATGTAGGTTGATATTACGTAAATATATTCATTTTTACCAATATTTCGATACTATTTCATGTAGTATCACGATATGTGATTTGGCCTTCAAATCTCAGAATTTCGCATAATATTGCATTTTAAGCAAGTTTTCTTGCATTTTGTTTCGTACGAAAAAACATCGAATTTAGCAATATTTTGACGTTTATCATCCCCTTTTCCTTTATGTGATTTAAACAAAATATCATCGAATTAGGCAATATTTTGCCGTTTATCCACGTTTTTGTAGAAAAAAATATGGCTCAAGAGTCGAATTTGGGATGTTTGAGATATTTTCAAAACTGCAGGGTGAATTTGGGCAAACTGTGACCCTTCGTCGCTCTCAGTAATTGGCATTATTTCGGTATAAAATTCGTAATTTCAAACTGAAAAAACGTGCGAGAGCCAGAATTTGGCTCCAAAATATGGCTCAAGCGTTGAATTTGGGACGTTTGGGATATTTTGAAAACTGCAGAGAGGGCTCGGGCAAAATGTGATCCATCGCCGCTTTCAGTAACTGGCATATTTTCGGTATAAAAAGTCGTAATTTCATACTGCGAATACGTGCAGAGAGCCAGAAATTGGCTCCAAAATATTCCTCAAGGGTCGTATTTGGGATGTTTGGGATATTTCGAAAACTGCAAAGGGGTTTGGGCAAAATGTGAACCATCGCCGCTTTCAGTAATTGGTATATTTTCGGTATAAAAAGTCGTAATTTCAAACTGCGAATAAGTGCAGAGAGCCAGAATTTAGTTCCAAAATATGGTTCAAGGGTCGAATTTGGGATGTTTGGGATATTTTGAAAACTGCAGAGAGGGTTTGGGCAAAATGTGATCCATCGCCGCTTTCAGTAATTGGCATTTTTTCTCTATAAAAATTCGTAATATCAAACTGCGAATACGTGCAGAGAGCCAGAATTTGGAGCCAAAATATGGCTCAAGCGTCGAATTTGGGATGTTCAGGATATTTTCAAAACTGCATGGTGGGTTTGGGCAAACTGTGACCCATCGCCGCTCTCAGTAATTGGCATATTTTCCGTATAAAATTCGTAATATCAAACTGCAAAAACGTGCCGAGAGCCAGAATTTTGGCTCCAAAATATGGCTCAAGCGTCGAATTTGGGATGTTCTAGATATTTTTAAAACTGCAGGGGGGGTTTGGGGAAAATGTGGCCCATCGCTGCTTTCAGTATTTGGCATATTTTCGGTATAAAAAGTAGTAATTTCAAACTGCGAATCCTGCAGAGAGCCAGAATTTGGCTTCAAAATATGGTTCAAAGGTCGAATTTGGGATGTTGGGATATTTTGAAAACTGCAAGGAGGACTTGGGCAAAATGTGACTCATCGGCGTGCTCAGTAATTGGCATATTTTCGGTATAAAAATTCGTAATTTCAAAAAGCGAATACGTGCAGAGAGCCAGAACTTGGCTCCAAAATATGGCTCAAGCGTCGAATTTGGGATGTTTGGGATATTTTTAAAACTGCAGGGAGGGTTTGGGCAAAATGTGACCCATCGCTGATCCCAGTAATTGGCAGATAATCGGTATAAAAAGTCGAAATTTCAAACTGCGAATACGTGCAGAGAGCCAGAATTTGGCTCCAAAATATTGCTCAATAGTCGAATTTGGGATGTTCGGGATATTTTGAAAACTGCAGGGAGGTTTACGCAAAATGTGATCCATCGCCGCTTTCAGTAACTGGCATATTTTCGGTATAAAAAGTCATAATTTCATACTGCGAATACGTGCAGAGAGCCAGAAATTGGCTCCAAAATATTTCTAAAGGGTCGTATTTGGGATGTTTGGGATATTTCGAAAACTGCAGAGGGGTTTGGACAAAATGTGACCCATCGCCGCTTTCAGTAATTGGTATATTTTCGGTATAAAAAGTCGTAATTTCAAACTGCGAATAAGTGCAGAGAGCCAGAATTTGGCTCCAAAATATGGTTCAAGGGTCGAATTTGGGATGTTTGGGATATTTTGAAAACTGCAGAGAGGGGTTTGGGGCAAAATGTGATCCATCGCCGCTCTCAGTAATTTGCATTTTTTCTGTATAAAAAGTCGTAATATCAAACTGCGAATACGTGCAGAGAGCCAAAACTTGGCTCCAAAATATGGTTCAAGCGTCGAATTTGGGATGTTTGGGATATTTTTAAAACTGCAGGGAGGGTTTGGGCAAAATGTGACCCATCGCTGATCCAGTAATTGGCAGATAATCGGTATAAAAAGTCGAAATTTCAACTGCGAATACGTGCAGAGAGCCAGAATTTGGCTCCAAAATATTGCTCAATAGTCGAATTTGGGATGTTCGGGATATTTTGAAAACTGTAGGGAGGTTTACGCAAAATGTGATCCATCGCCGATTCCAGTAATTGGCATTTTTTCTGTATAAAATTCGTAATTTCAAACTGCGAATACGTGCAGAGAGCAAGAATTTGGCTCCAAAATATGGTTCAAGAGTCGAATTTGGGATGTTTCTGATATTTTTAAAACTGCAGGGAGAGTTTGGGCAAAAAGAGACCCATCGCAGATCCCAGGAATTGGCATATATTCAGAATAAAAAGTCGTAATTTCAAACTGAGAATACGTGCAGCGAGCCAGAGTTTGGTTCCAAAATATGGCTCAAGAGTCGAATTTGGGATGTTTGAGATATTTTCAAAACTGCAGGGTGAATTTGGGCAAACTGTGACCCTTCGCTGCTCTCAGTAATTGGCATATTTTCGGTATAAAATTCGTAATTTCAAACTGCGAAAACGTGCCGAGAGCCAGAATTTGGCTCCAAAATATGGCTCAAGCGTCGAATTTGGGACGTTTGGGATATTTTGAAAACTGCAGAGAGGGCTCGGGCAAAATGTGATCCATCCCCGCTTACAGTAACTGGCATATTTTCGGTATAAAAAGTCGTAATTTCTAACTGCCAATAAGTGTAGAGGGCCAGAATTTGGCTCCAAAATATGGTTCAAGGGTCGAATTTGGGATGTTTGGGATATTTTAAAAACTGCAGAGAGGGTTTGGCAAAATGTGATCCATCGCCGCTCTCAGTAATTGGCATTTTTTCTCTATAAAAAGTCGTAATATCAAACTGCGAATACGTGCAGAGAGCCAGAATTTGGCCTCAGAGGCCTCAAGAGAGGGATTCAGAGGCTTAAGAGAGTGATAAAGAGGCTGAAGAGAGTAATGCAGAGGCTCAAGAGAGGGATGAAGAGGCTGAAGAGAGTAATGCAGAGGCTCAAGAGAGTGATGCAGAGGCTCAAGAGAGTGATGCAGAGGCTCAAGATAGTGATGCAGAGGTTAAAGAAAGTGATGCAGAGGCTCAAGAGAGTGATGCAGAGGCTCAAGAGAGTGCTGCAGACGATCAAGAGAGTGATGCAGAGGCTCAAGAGAGTGATGCAAAGGATCAGAAGAGGGAAGCAGAGGCTTAAGAAAGTGATGCAGAGGCTGAAGAGAGTGATGCAGAGGCTTAAGAAAGGGATGCAGAGGCTCAAGAGAGGGATGCAGAGGCTCAAGAGAGTGATTCAGAGGCTTACGAGAGTGATGCAGAGGATCAAGAGAGTGATGCAGAGGCTCGAGAGAGTTATGCAAAGGCTTCAAGAGAGTGATTCAGAGGCTTAAGAGAGTGATACAGAGGCTGAAGAGAGTGTTACAGAGGCTCAAGAGATGGTTGAATAGGCTGAAGAGAGTGATGCAGAGACTCAAGAGAGGGATGCAGAGGCTCAAGAGAGTGATTCAGAGGTTTACGAGAGTGATGCAGAGGAGTAAGAGAGAGTGATGCAGAGGTTTAAGAGAGGGATGCAGAGGCTCAAGAGAGGGATACAGAGTCTCAAGAGAGGGATGCAGGGGCTCAACAAGTGAGTGATGCAGAGGCTCCAGAGAGGGATGCAGAGGCTCAAGAGATTGATTCAGAGGCTTACGAGAGTGATGCAGAGGATCAAGAGAGTGATGCAGAGGCTCGAGAGAGTTATGCAGAGGCCTCAAGAGAGGGATTCAGAGGCTTAAGAGAGTGATACAGAGGCTGAAGAGAGTGTTGCAGAGGCTCAAGAGATGGTTGAATAGGCTGAAAAGAGTGATGCTGAGGCTCCAGAGAGGGATGCAGAGGCTCAAGAGAGTGATGCAGAGGCTCCAGAGAGAAAGACAGAGGCTTAAGAGAGTGATGCAGAATCTCAAGAGAGTGATACAGACGCTCAAGAGAGTGATGCAGAGGATCAAGAGAGGGATGCAGAGGTTTAAGAGAGTTATGCAGAGACTCAAGAGAGTGATGCAGAGGCTCAAGAGAGTGATGCAGAGGCTCAAGAGAGTGATGCAGAGGCTCAAGAGAGTGATGCAGACGTCAAGAGAGTGATGCAGAGGCTCGAGAGAGTTATGCAGAGGCCTCAAGAGAGGGATTCAGAGGATTAAGAGAGTAATGCAGAGGCTGAAGAGAGTAATGCAGAGGCTCAAGAGAGGGATGTAGAGGCTGAAGAGTGATGCAGAGGCTCAAGAGAGGGATGCAGAGGCTCAAGAGAGTGATGCAGAGGCTCAAGAGAGTGATGCAGAGGCTCAAGAGAGTGATGCAGAGGCTCAAGAGAGTGCTGCAGACGATCAAGAGAGTGATGCAGAGGCTCAAGAGAGTGATGCAGAGGATCAGGAGAGGGAAGCAGAGGCTTAAGAGAGTGATGCCGAGGCTGAAGAGAGTGATGCAGATGATTAAGAGAGTGATGCAGAGGCTTAAGAAAGGGATGCAGAGGCTCAAGAGAGGGATGCAGAGGCTCAGAAGAGTGATTCAGAGGCTTACGAGAGTGATGCAGAGGATCAAGAGAGTGATGCAGAGGCTCGAGAGAGTTATGCAGAGGCCTCAAGAGAGGGATTCAGAGGCTTAAGAGAGTGATACAGAGGCTGAAGAGAGTGTTGCAGAGGCTCAAGAGATGGTTGAATAGACTGAAAAAAGTGATGCAGAGGCTCAAGAGAGGGATGCAGAGGCTCAAGAAAGTGATTCAGAGGCTTACGTGAGTGATGCAGAGGAGTAAGAGAGTGATTCAGAGGCTTGAGAGAGGGATGCAGAGGCTCAAGAGAGGGATGCAGAGGCTGAAGAGAGGGATGCAGGGGCTCAAGAGAGTGATGCAGAGGCTCAAGAGAGGGATGCAGAGGCTCAAGAGATTGATTCAGAGGCCTACGAGAGTGATGCAGAGGATCAAGAGAGTGATGCAGAGGCTCGAGAGAGTTATGCAGAGGCCTCAAGAGAGGGATTCAGAGGCTTAAGAGAGTGATACAGAGGCTGAAGAGAGTGTTGCAGAGGCTCAAGAGATGGTTGAATAGGCTGAAAAGAGTGATGCTGAGGCTCCAGAGAGGGATGCAGAGGCTCAAGAGAGTGATGCAGAGGCTCCAGAGAGAAAGACAGAGGCTTAAGAGAGTGATGCAGAATCTCAAGAGAGTGATACAGACGCTCAAGAGAGTGATGCAGAGGATCAAGAGAGGGATGCAGAGGTTTAAGAGAGTTATGCAGAGACTCAAGAGAGTGATGCAGAGGCTCAAGAGAGTGATGCAGAGGCTCAAGAGAGTGATGCAGAGGCTCAAGAGAGTGATGCAGACGTCGAGAGAGTGATGCAGAGGCTCGAGAGAGTTATGCAGAGGCCTCAAGAGAGGGATTCAGAGGATTAAGAGAGTGCTGCAGACGATCAAGAGAGTGATGCAGAGGCTCAAGAGAGTGATGCAGAGGATCAGGAGAGGGAAGCAGAGGCTTAAGAGAGTGATGCCGAGGCTGAAGAGAGTGATGCAGATGATTAAGAGAGTGATGCAGAGGCTTAAGAAAGGGATGCAGAGGCTCAAGAGAGGGATGCAGAGGCTCAGAAGAGTGATTCAGAGGCTTACGAGAGTGATGCAGAGGATCAAGAGAGTGATGCAGAGGCTCGAGAGAGTTATGCAGAGGCCTCAAGAGAGGGATTCAGAGGCTTAAGAGAGTGATACAGAGGCTGAAGAGAGTGTTGCAGAGGCTCAAGAGATGGTTGAATAGACTGAAAAAAGTGATGCAGAGGCTCAAGAGAGGGATGCAGAGGCTCAAGAAAGTGATTCAGAGGCTTACGTGAGTGATGCAGAGGAGTAAGAGAGTGATTCAGAGGCTTGAGAGAGGGATGCAGAGGCTCAAGAGAGGGATGCAGAGGCTGAAGAGAGGGATGCAGGGGCTCAAGAGAGTGATGCAGAGGCTCAAGAGAGGGATGCAGGGGCTCAAGAGATTGATTCAGAGGCCTACGAGAGTGATGCAGAGGATCAAGAGAGTGATGCAGAGGCTCGAGAGAGTTATGCAGAGGCCTCAAGAGAGGGATTCAGAGGCTTAAGAGAGTGATACAGAGGCTGAAGAGAGTGTTGCAGAGGCTCAAGAGATGGTTGAATAGGCTGAAAAGAGTGATGCTGAGGCTCCAGAGAGGGATGCAGAGGCTCAAAAGAGTGATGCAGAGGCTCCAGAGAGAAAGACAGAGGCTTAAGAGAGTGATGCAGAATCTCAAGAGAGTGATACAGACGCTCAAGAGAGTGATGCAGAGGATCTGAGAGTTATGCAGAGGCTTAAGAGAGTTATGCAGAGGCTCAAGAGAGTGATGCAGAGGCTCAAGAGAGTGATGCAGAGGCTCATGAGAGTGATGCAGAGGCTCAAGAGAGTGATGGAGACGATCAAGAGAGTGATGCAGAGGCCTCAAGAGAGGGATTCAGAGGCTTAAGAGAGTGATACAGAGGCTGAAGAGAGTAATGCAGAGGCTCAAAAGAGGGATGAAGAGGCTGAAGAGAGTAATGCAGAGGCTCAAGAGAGGGATGCAGAGGCTCAAGAGAGTGATTCAGAGGCTTACGAGAGTGATTCAGAGGAGTAAGAGAGTGATGCAGAGGCTTAAGAGAGGGATGCAGAAACCATTTGTTTCTCGTTAAAATACTGAGTAGGATATTGAAAAGGGGAGAAGTTCGGTTTTTATTGCATATATCGACGTTTCAACCGGAATAGGGATGTTTTCGTGTTCATCTTCCATCGGTAAAATAAACGGAAAATCAGGAACATTTTAGTTAATTCTATTGAAAACACATTGATTTTTATCGTTTGTATTGGATAAAACATTGTCAAATGTCTTTTCTTGGATCTAAATAATACGAAACCTCGCTCTATGATTTGAAGTTAAAATCCTCATATATGGTAAAATAGTGACTTTTTCACATTAATCATGTAGTTTGATATTACGTAAATATATTCATTTTTACCAATATTTCGATACTATTTCATGTAGTATCACGATATGTGATTTGGCCTTCAAATCTCAGAATTTCGAATAATATTGCATTTTAAGCAAGTTTTCTTGCATTTTGTTTCGTACGAAAAATCATCGAATTTAGGAATATTTTGACGTTTATCATCCCCTTTTCCTTTATGTGATTTAAACAAAATATCATCGAATTAGGCCAAATTTTGCCGTTTTTCCACGTTTTTTTTAATTTTCAGTTTATTGGTATTAATTCATTATATATACGATAAAAATGATGCAAACACATAATTGATTAGATAATTAACCTCAAATACTTCATTTTCAATCAACCATTTGTTTCTCGTTAAAATACTGAGTAGGATATTGAAAAGGGGAGAAATTCGGTTTTTATTGCATATATCGACGATTCAGCAGGATTAGAGCGGTTTTACGTGTACATCTTCCATCGGTAATATAACGGAAAATCAAGAACATTTTAGTTAGTTCTAATGAAAACACATTGTTTTTTATCATTTGTATTGGAAACAACATTGTCATATGACTTTTCTTGGATCTAAATAATACGAAACCTCGCTCTATGATTTGAAGTTAAAATCCTCATATATGGTAAAATAGTGACTTTTTCACGTTATTCATGTTGTTTCATATTTCGTAAATATATTCATTTTTACCAATATTTCGATACTATTTCATGTAGTATCACGATATGTGATTTGGCCTTCAGATCTCAGAATTTCGCATAATATTGCATTTAAAGCAAGTTTTCTTGCATTTTGTTTCGTACGAAAAATCATCGAATTTACCAATATTTTGACGTTTATCATCCCCTTTTCCTTTATGTGATTTAAACAAAATATCATTGAATTAGGCAATATTTTGCCGTTTATCCACGTTTTTGTAGAAAAAAATATGGCTCAAGAGTCGAATTTGGGATGTTTGAGATATTTTCAAAATTGCAGGGTGAATTTGGGCAAACTGTGACCCTTCGTCGCTCTCAGTAATTGGCATTATTTCGGTATAAAATTCGTAATTTCAAACTGAAAAAACGTGCCGAGAGCCAGAATTTGGCTCCAAAATATGGCTCAAGCGTCGAATTTGGGACGTTTGGGATATTTTGAAAACTGCAGAGAGGGCTCGGGCAAAATGTGATCCATCGCCGCTTTCAGTAACTGGCATATTTTCGGTATAAAAAGTCGTAATTTCATACTGCGAATACGTGCAGAGAGCCAGAAATTGGCTCCAAAATATTCCTCAAGGGTCGTATTTGGGATGTTTGGGATATTTCGAAAACTGCAAAGGGGTTTGGGCAAAATGTGAACCATCGCCGCTTTCAGTAATTGGTATATTTTCGGTATAAAAAGTCGTAATTTCAAACTGCGAATAAGTGCAGAGAGCCAGAATTTAGTTCCAAAATATGGTTCAAGGGTCGAATTTGGGATGTTTGGGATATTTTGAAAACTGCAGAGAGGGTTTGGGCAAAATGTGATCCATCGCCGCTTTCAGTAATTGGCATTTTTTCTCTGTAAAAATTCGTAATATCAAACTGCGAATACGTGCAGAGAGCCAGAATTTGGAGCCAAAATATGGCTCAAGCGTCGAATTTGGGATGTTCAGGATATTTTCAAAACTGTATGGTGGGTTTGGGCAAACTGTGACCCATCGCCGCTCTCAGTAATTGGCATATTTTCCGTATAAAATTCGTAATTTCAAATTGCGAATAATGCAGAGAGCCAGAATTTGGCTCCTTAATATGGCCCAAGCGGCGAATTTGGCATGTTGGGGATATTTTGAAAACTGCAGGGAGGTTTTGGGCAAAATGTGATCCATCGCCGCTTTCAGTAATTGGCATTTTTTCTGTATAAAAAGTCGTAATTTCAAACTGCGAATACGTGCAGAAAGCCAGAATTTGGCTCGAAAATATGGTTCAAGAGTCGAATTTGGGATATTTTTAAAACTGCAGGGAGGGTTTGGGCAAAATGTGACATATCGCTGATCCCAGTAATTGGCATATATTCGGTATAAAAAGTCGTAATTTCAAACTGCGAATACGTGCAGAGAGCGAGAATTTGGCTCCAAAATATTGCTCAAGCGTCAAATTTGGTTTGTTTGGGATATTTTGAAAACTGCAGGGAGGGTTTGGGCAAAATGTGACTCATCGGGGTGTTCAGTAATTGGCATATTTTGGTAAAAAAAGTCGTAATTTCAAACTGCGAATACGTGCAAAGAGCCAGAATTTGGCTACAAAATATGGTTCAAGCGTCGAATTTGGGATGTTTGTGATATTTTTAAAACTGCAGGGAGGGTTTGGGCAAAATGTGACCCATCGCTGATCCCAGGAATTGGCATATATTCGGTATAAAAAGTCGTAATTTCAAACTGCGAATACGTGCAGAGAGCCAGAGTTTGGTTCCAAAATATGGCTCAAGAGTCGAATTAGCGATGTTTGAGATATTTTCAAAACTGCAGGGTGAATTTGGGCAAACTGTGACCCATCGCCGCTCTCAGTAATTGGCATATTTTCGGTATAAAATTCGTAATTTCAAACTGCAAAAACGTGCCGAGAGCCAGAATTTGGCTACAAAATATGGCTCAAGCGTCGAATTTTGGATGTTCTAGATATTTTTAAAACTGCAGGGAGAACTTGGGCAAAATGTGACTCATCTGCGCGTTCAGTAATTGGCATATTTCCGTTATAAAAATTCGTAATTTCAAACTGCGAATACGTGCAGAGAGCCAGAACTTGGCTCCAAAATATGGCTCAAGCGTCGAATTTTGGATGTTTTGGATATTTTCAAAACTGCAGGGCGGGTTTAGACAAACTGTGACCCATCGCCGCTCTCAGTATTTGGCATATTTTCGGTATGAAAATCGTAATTTCAAATTGCGAATACATGCAGAGAGCCAGTATTTGGCTCCTTAAAATGGCCCAAGCGTCGAATTTGGCATGTTTAGGTTATTTTGAAAACTGCAGGGTGGGTTTAGGCAAAATGTGATCCATCGCTGATCCCAGTATATGGCATATATTCCGTATAAAAAGTCTTAATTTCAAACTGCGAATACGCGAAGAGAGCCAGAATTTAACTACAAAATATGGTTCAAGAGTCGAATTTGGGATATTTGGGATATTTTCAAAACTGCCGGGCAGGTTTGGGCAAACTGTGACATATCGCTGCTTTCAGTAATTGGCATATTTTCGGTATAAAATTCGTAATTTCAACCAGCGAAAACGTGCCGAGAGCCAGAATTTTGCTCCAAAATATGACTCAAGCGTCAAATTTGGGATGTTTGGGATATTTTAAAAACTGCAGGGAGGGTTTGGGCAATATATGACTCATCGGCGCGTTCAGTAATTGGCATATTTTCGGTATAAAAAGTCGTAATTTCATACTGCGAACACGTTCAGAGAGCCAGAAATTGGATCCAAAATATGGTTCAATTGTCGAATTTGGGATGTTTGTGATATTTTCAAAACTGCAGGGTGAATTTGGGCAAACTGTGACTCTTCAGCACGTTCAGTAATTGGCATATTTTCGGTATAAAAATTCGTAATTTCCAACTGCGAATACGTGCAGAGAGCCAGAATTTGGTTCCAAAATATGGCTCAAGAGTCGAATTTCTGATGTTTGAGATATTTTCAAAACTGCAGGGTGAACTTGGGCAAACTGTGACCCATCGCCGCTCTCAGTAATTGGCATATTTTCGGTATAAAATTCGTAATTTCAAACTGCGAAAACGTGCCGAGAGCCTGAATTTGGCTCCAAAATATGGCTCAAGCGTCGAATTTGGGACGTTTGGGATATTTTCAAAACTGCAGGGAGGGCTTGGGCAAAATGTGACCCATCGCCGCTTTCAGTAACTGGCATATTTTCAGTATAAAAAGTCGTAATCTCATACTGCGAATACGTGCAGAGAGCCAGAAATTGGCTCCAAAATATTCCTCATGGGTCGTATTTGGGATGTTTGGGATATTTTGAAAACTGCAGAGTGTTTTGGGCAAAATATGACCCATCGCCGCTCTCAGTAATTGGCATATTTTCAGTATAAAAATCGTAATTTCAAACTGGGAATACGTGCAGAGAGCCAGAATTTGGCTCCAAAATATGGCTCTAGAGTCAAATTTGGGATGTTTCGGATATTTTTAAAACTGCAGGATGGGTTTGGGCAAACTGTGTCCTATCGCCGCTCTCAGTAATTGGCATATTTTCGGTATAAAATTCGTAATTTCAATCTGCGAAAACGTGCCAAGAGCCAGAATTTGGCTCCAAAATATGGCTCAAGACTCGAATTTGGGATATTTGGGATATTTTGAAAACTGGAGGGAGGGTTTTGGCAAAATGTGACTCATCGGCGCGTTCAGTAATTGACATATTTTGGTATAAAAATTCGTAATTTCAAACTACGAATACGTGCAGAGAGCCAGAATTTGGCTTCAAAATATGGTTCAAGTGTCGAATTTGGGATGTTTGAGATATTTTAAAAAACTGCAGGGAGAACTTGGGCAAAATGTGACTCATCGGCGCGCTCAGTAATTGGCATATTTTCGGTTTAAAAATTCGTAATTTCAAAAAGCGAATACGTGCAGAGAGCCTGAACTTGGCTCCAAAATATGGCTCTAGAGTCGAATTTGGGATGTTTGGGATATTTTCAAAAGTGCAGGGTGGGTTTGGGCAAACAGTGACCCATCGCTGCTTTCAGTAATTGGCATATTTTCGGTATAAAATTCGTAATTTCAAACTGCGAATACATGCCTGAAGTTTGGGTCACTGTTTGAAAATTTGGGATATAAATATCCCAAACATCCCAAGCGTGAAAATTTTATAATATATTATAAAATGTGCCAAAACATCGGCGCGTTCAGTATCTGACATATTTTGGTATAAAAATTCGTAATTTCAAACTGCGAATACGTGCAAAGAGCCAGAATTTGGCTACAAAATATGGTTCAAGCGTCCAATTTGGGATGTTTGTGATATTTTTAAAATTTCAGGGAGGGTTTTGGCAAAATGTGACCCATCGCTGATCCCAGTAATTGGCATACATTCAGTATAAAAAGTCGTAATTTCAAACTGCGAATACATGCAGAGAGCCAGAATTTGGCTCCAAAATATTGCTCAATAGTCGAATTTGGGATGTTTGGGATATTTTGAAAACTGCAGGGAGGGTTTGGGCAAAATGTTACTCATCGGAGCGTTCAGTAATTGGCATATTTTCGGTATAAAATTCTTAATTTCAAACTGCGAAAACGTGCGGAGAGCCAGAATTTGGCTCCAAAATATGGCTCAAGCGTCGAGTTTGGGACGTTTGGGATATTTTGAAAACTGCAAAGAGGGCTTGGGCAAAATATGATCCATCGCCGCTTTCAGTAACTGGCATATTTTCGGTATAAAAAGTCGTAATTTCAAACTGCGAATACGTGCAGAGAGCCAGAAATTGGCTCCAAAATATTCTTCAAGGGTCGTATTTGGGATGTTTTTGATATTTCGAAAACTGCAGATGGGTTTGGGCAAAATGTGACCCATCGCCGCTTTCAGTAATTGGTATATTTTCAATAAAAAAAGGCGTAATTTCAAACTGCGAATACGTGCAGAGAGTCAGAATTTGGCTCTAAAATATGGTTCAAGGGTCGAATTTGGAATGTTTGGGACATTTTGGAAACTGCAGAGAGGGTTTGGGCAAAATGTGATCCATCGCCGTTTTCAGTAATTTGCATTTTTTCTGTATAAAAAGTCGTAATATCAAACTGCGAATACGTGCAGAGAGCCAAAATTTGGCTCCAAAATATGGTTTAAGCGTCGAATTTGGGATAATTGGGATATTTTTAAAACTGCAGGGAGGTTTGGGCAAAATGTGACTCATCGGCGCGTTCAGTAATTGGCATATTTTGGTATAAAAATTCGTAATTTCAAACTGTGAATACGTGCAGAGAGACAGAATTTTCCTCCAAAATATGGCTCAGGGTCGAATTTGGGATGTTTGGGATATTTTGAAAACTGCAGGGAGGGCTTGGTCAAAATGTGATCCATCGCTGCTTTCAGTAACTGGCATAATTTCGGTATAAAAAGTCGTAATTTTTGAACTGCGAATGCGGGCAGAAAGCCAGAATTTGGCGCCAAAATATGACTCAAGCGTCGAATTTGGGATGCTTGGGATAACTTCAAAACTGCAAGGTGGGTTTAGGCAAACTTTGACCCTTCGCCGCTCTCAGTAATTGGCATATTTTCGGTATAAAATTCGTAAATTCAAACTGCAAATACATGCAGAGAGCCAGAATTGGGCTCCTTAATATGGCCCGAGCGTCGAATTTGGGATGTTTGGGATATTTTGAAAACTGCAGGAAGGATTTGGGGAAAATGTGATCCATCGCCGCTTTCAGTAATTGGCATTTTTTCTGTATAAAAAGTCGTAATTTTTAAACTGCGAATGCGGGCAGAAAGCCAGAATTTGGCTCCAAAATATGGTTCAAGAGTCGAATTTGGGATGTTTGTGATATTTTAAAAACTGCAGGGAGGGTTTGGGCAAAATGTGACCCATCGTTGCTTTCAGTAATTGGCATATTTTCGGTATAAAATTCGTAATTTCAAACTGCGAATACATGCAGAGAGCCAGAGTTTGGCTCCTTAATATGGCCCAAGCGTCGAATTTGGGATGTTTGGGATAATTTGAAAACTTCAGGGAGGTTTTGTGCAAAATGTGATCCATCGCCTCTTTCAGTAATTGGCATTTTTTTCTGTATAAAAAGTCGTAATTTCAAACTGCGAATACGTGCAGAGAGCCAGAATTTGGCTCCAAAATATGGTTCAAGAGACGAATTTGGGATGATTCTGATGTTTTCAAAACTGCAGGGAGGGTTTGGGCAAAATGTGACCCATCGCTGATCACAGTAATTGGCATATATTCGGTATAAAAAGTCGTAATTTCAAACTGCGAATACGTGCAGAGAGCGAGAATTTTGCTCCAAAATATTGCTCAAGCGTCAAATTTGGGATGTTTTGGATATTTTGAAAAATGCAGGGAGGGTTTGGGCAAAATGTGACTCATCGACGCGTTCAGTAATTGGCATATTTTGGTATAAAAATTCGTAATTTCAAACTGCGAATACGTGCAGAGAGACAGAATTTTGCTCCAAAATATGGCTCAAGAGTCGAATTTGGGACGTTTGGGATATTTGGAAAACTGCAGGGAGGGCTTGGGCAAAATGTAATCCATCGCTGCTTTAAGTAACCGGCATATTTTCGGTATAAAAAGTCGTAATTTCAAACTGCGAATACGTGCAGAGAGCCAGAACTTGGCTCCAGAGTATGGCTCAAGCGTCGAATTTGGGATGTTTTGGATATTTTCAAAACTGCAGGGTGGGTTTGGGCAAAATGTGACTCATCGGAGCGTTCAGTAATTGGCATATTTTCGGTATAAAATTCTTAATTTTAAATTGCGAAAACGTGCCGAGAACCAGAATTTGCGAGAACCAGCCAGAATAATTTCAAAACAGCAAGGTGGGTTTGGGCAAATTGTGACCCATCGCCGCTCTCAGTAATTGGCATATTTTCGGTATAAAATTCGTAATTTCACACTGCGAATACATGCAGAGAGCCAGAATTTGGTTCCTTAATATGACCCAAACGTCGAATTTGGGATGTTTGGGATATTTTAAAAACTGCAGGGAGGGTTTGGGCAAAATGTGATCCATCGCCGCTTTCAGTAATTGGCATTTTTTTGGTATAAAAAGTCGTAATTTCAAACTGCGAATACGTGCAGAGAGCCAGAATTTGGCTCTAAAATATGGTTCAAGAGTCGAATTGGGATGATTATGATATGTATAAAACTGCAGGGAGGGTTTGGGCAAAATGTGACCCATCGCTGATCCCAGGAATTGGCATTGGGATTTGGGATCCCAATTGGAATTGGGATATTTTGAAAACTGCAGAGAGGGTTTTGGCAAACTGTGAATAATCGCCGCTCTCAGTAATTGGCATATTTTCGGTATAAAATTCGTAATTTCAAACTGCGAAATATATATATATAAAATATAATAAAATGACAAAAAATATATACAAAATATGGTTCAAGGGTCGAATTTGGGATGCTTGGGATATTTTGAAAACTGCAGAGAGGGTTTGGGCAAAATGTGATCCATCGACGCTCTCAGTAATTGGCATTTTTTCTGAATAAAAAGTCGTAATATTAAACTGCGAATACGTGCAGAGAGCCAGAATTTGGCTCCAAAATATGGTTTAAGCCTCGAATTTGGGATGTTTGTGATATTTTTAAAACTGCAGGGAGGGTTTGGGCAAAATGTGACCCATCGCTGATCCCAGTAATTGGCATATATTCGGTATAAAAAGTCGTAATTTCAAACTGCGAATACGTGCAAAGAGCCAGAATTTGGCTCCAAAATATTGCTCAATAGTTGAATTTGGGATGTTTGGGATATTTTGAAAACTGCAGGGAGGGTTTGGCAAAATGTGACTCATCAGCGCGTTCAGTAATTGGCATATTTTCTGTATAAAAAGTCGTAATTTCAAACTGCGAATACGTGCAAAGAGCCAGAATTTGGCGCCAAAATATGGCTGAAGCGTCGAACTTGGGATGTTTGGGATAATTTCAAAACTGCAAGGTGGGTTTAGGCAAACTGTGACCCTTCGCCGCTCTCAGTAATTGGCATATTTTCGGTATAAAATTCGAAATTTCAAACTGCGAATACATGCAGAGAGCCAGAATTTGGCTCCTTAATATGGCCCAAGCGTCGAATTTGGGATGTTTGGGATATTTTGAAAACATCAGGAAGGTTTTGGGCAAAATGTGAACCATCGCTGCTTTCAGTAATTGGCATTTTTTCAGTATAAAAATTCGTAATTTCAAACTGCGAATACGTGCAGAGAGCCAGAATTTTGCTCCAAAATATGGTTCAAGAGTCGAATTTGGGATGTTTCTGATATTTTTAAAACTGCACAGAAGGTTTGGGCAAAATGTGACCCATCGCTGATCCCAGTAATTGGCTTATATATTCGGTATAAAAAGTCATAATTTCAAACTGCGAATACGTGCAGAGAGCGAGAATTTTGCTCCAAAATATTGCTCAAGCGTCAAATTTGGGATGTTTTGGATATTTTGAAAACTGCAGGGAGGGTTTGGGCAAAATGTGACTCATCGGCGCGTTCAGTAATTGGCATATTTTGGTATAAAAATTCGTAATTTCAAACTGCGAATACGTGCAGAGAGACAGAATTTGGCGCCAAAATATGGCTCAAGAGTCGAATTTGGGACGTTTGGGATATTTCGAAAACTGCCCAAATATTTTAAAAAATATCTTTGTGATATTTTGTGATATTTTAAAAAATATCACAAACATCCCAAATTCGACACTTGAACCATATTTTGTTGCCAAATTCTGGCTCTTTGCACGTATTCGCAGTTTGAAATTACGACTTTTTATACCGACAATATGCCAAATACTGAAAGCGGCGATGAGTCACATTTTGCCCAAACCCCCCCTGCAGTTTTCAAAATATCCCCAACATCCCAAATTCGACCCTTGAGCCATATTTTGGAGCCAAATTCTGGCTCTCTGCACGTATTCGCAGTTTGAAATTACGACTTTTTATACCGAATATATGCCAATTACTGGGATCAGCGATGTGTCACATTTTGCCCAAACCCTCCCTGCAGTTTTGAAAATATCCCAAACATCCCAAATTCGACGCTTGGGCCATATTACGGAGCCAAATTCTGGCTCTCTGCATGTATTCGCAGTTTGAAATTACGAATTTCATACCGAAAATATGCCAATTACTGAGAGCGGCGATGGGTCACAGTTTGCCCAAATCCACCCTGCAGTTTTGAAAATATCCCAAACATCCCAAATTCGATGCTTGAGCCATATTTTGGAGCCAAGTTCTGGCTCTCTGCACGCATTCGCTTTTTGAAATTACGAATTTTTATACCGAAAATATGCCAATTACTGAGCGAGCCGTTGAATCACATTTTGCCCAAGTCCTCCCTGCAGTTTTCAAAACATCCCAAACATCCCAAATTCGACACTTGAACCATATTTTGGAGCCAAATTCTGGCTCTCGGCACGTTTTCGCAGTTTGAAATTTCGAATTTTATACCGAAAATAAGCCAATTACTGAGAGCGGCGATGGGTCACAGTTTGCCGAAACCCACCCTGCAGTTTTGAAAATATCCCAAACATCCCAAATTCGACTTTTGAGCCATATTTTGGAGCTAAATTCTGGCTCTCTGCACGTATTCGAATTTTGAAATTATAACTTTTTGTACCGAAAATATGCCAATTACTGAACGCGCCGATGAGTCACATTTTGCCCTAACCCTCCCTGCAGTTTTCAAAATATCCCAAACATCCCAAATTTGACGCTGGAGCAATATTTTGGAGCAAAATTCTCGCTCTCTCCAAGTATTCGCAGTTTGAAATTACGAAATTTTATACCGAATATATGTCAATTAATGGTATTAGCGATGGGTTACATTTTGCCCAATCCCTCCCTGCAGTTTTAAAAATATCACAAACATCCCAAATTCGACGCTTGAACCATAATTTGGAGCCAAATTCTGGCTGGTTTTTGCACGTATTCGCAGTTTGAAATTACGACTTTTTATACAGGAAAAATGCCAATTACTGAAAGCGGCGATGGATCACGTTTTGCCCAAACCCTCCCTGCAGTTTTCAAAATATCCCAAACGTCCAAAATTCGACGCTTGAGCCATATTTTGGAGCCAAATTCTGACTCTCGGGACGTTTTCGCTGTTCGAAATTACGAATTTTATACCGAAAATATCCAATTACTGAGACCAGCGATATGTCACAGTTTTTTTTTTTTTTTTTGACCCAGCGGCGATGGGTCACAGTTTGACCAAACCCACCCTGCAGTTTTGAAAATATCCTAAACATCCCCAATTCGACGCTTGAGCCATATTTTGGCGCCAAATTCTGGCTCTCTGCACGTATTCGCAATTTGAAATAACGACTTTTTATACCGAATATATGCCAATTACTGGGATCAGCGATGGGTCACATTTTGAACAAACCCTCCCTGCAGTTTTCAAAATATCCCAAACATCCCAAATTCGACTATTGAGCCATATTTTGGAGCCAAATTATGGCTCTCTGCACGTATTCGCAGTTTGAAATTACGACTTTTTATACCGAATATATGCCAATTACTGGGATCAGCGATGGGTCACATTTTGCCCAAACACTCCCTGCAGTTCTAAAAATATCACAAACATCCCAATTTCGACGCTTGAACCATATTTTGGAGCCCAATTCTGGCTCTCTGCACGTATTCGCAGTTTGAAATTACAAATTTTATACCGAAAATATACCAATTACTGAAAGCGGCGATGGGTCACATTTTGCCCAAACCCCTCTGCAGTTTTCGAAATATCCCAAACATCCCAAATACGACCCTTGAAGAATATTTTGGAGCCAATTTCTGGCTCTCTGCACGTATTCGCAGTATGAAATTACGACTTTTTATACCGAAAACATGCCAGTTACTGAAAGCGGCGATGGATCACATTTTGCCCAAGCCCTCTCTGCAGTTTTCAAAATATCCCAAAAGTCCCAAATTCGACGCTTGAGCCATATTCTGGAGCCAAATTCTGCCTCTCGGCACGTTTTCGCAGTTTGAAATTACGAATTTTATACCGAAAATATACTAATTACTGAGAGCAGCGATGGGTCACAGTTTGCCCAAATTCACAATGCAGTTTTGAAAATATCTCAAACATCCCAAATTCGACTCCTGAGCCATATTTTGGAATCAAACTCTAGCTCTCTGCACGTATTCGCAGTTTGAAATTACGACTTTTTATACCGAATATATGCCAATTACTGGGATCAGCGATGGGTCACATTTTGCGCAAACCCTCCCTGCAGTTTTAAAAAATATCACAAACATCCCAAATTCGACGCTTGAACAATATTTTGTAGCCAAATTCTGGCTCTTTGCACGTATTCGCAGTTTGAAATTATGACTTTTCATGAGTGATGCAGAGGCTTAAGAGAGGGATGCAGAGGCTCAAGTGAGGGATGCAGAGGCACAAGAGAAAGATGCAGAGACACTTGAGAACGATGCAAAGGCTCAAGAGAGGGATGCAGACGCTTAAGAGAGTGATGCAAAGGCTCAAGAGAGGGATGCAGAGGCTCAAGAGAATGATGTACAGGCTCAAGAGAGGGATGCAGAGGCTCAAGAGAATGATGCAGAGGCTCAAGAGAGTGATGCAGAGGATCAAGAGAGTGATGCAGAGGCTGAAGAGAGAGATGAAGAGGCTTAAGAGAGTGATGCAGAGGCTCAAGAGAGTGATGCATGGGCTCAAGAGAATGATGTAGAGGCTTAAGAGAGTGATGTAGAAGCTCAAGAAATAGTCAAGGTACAAATAGTTGATTGAGAATCATGTATTTAAGGGTAATTTGCAATTCATTACGTGTGTTCATCATATTTATCGTAAATTTCATGAATTAATGGCTATAAACCGAAAAGGCTGGAAAACGTGGAAAAACGGCAAAATATTGCATAAATCGTTGATATTTGGTTTAAATCTCATACAGGAAACAAGGATGAAAAACCCCAAAATATTGCTAAATTCGATGATTTTAAGTACAAAGCACAATGCAAGAAAACTTGCTTAAAAACGCCATATTATGTGAAATTCTGAGATTTGTAGGCCAAATCACATATATTTGGACAACATGAAGCAGTATCAAAAAATGAGTGAATTCAAACATTTTAACCTGATATCACTCAACATGAAAAACGTGAAAAAATTCACTATAATACCATATTCGAGGACTTTTACATAGAATCATAGAACCAGGTTGCGTATTATTTTGATCAATAAAAAGGCATATGAAAACGTTGTTTCCAATTCAAATGATAAAAACCAATGTGTTTTCTATAGAATTACCTAAAGTGTTCCTGAATTTCTGTTTATATCATCGTAAGAGGAGGTACTCATAAAACTGCTTTACTCCGGCTGAAACTTCGAAATATGCAATAAAAACAGAAAATCTCCCCTAATCAATATCTTACTCATTATTTTAACGAGATACAAATAGTTGATTTAAAATCAAGTATTTAATTTTAATTTGCAATTAATTACGTGTTTGCATCATATTTATCGTAAATTTATTGAATTAATGGCAATAAACCGAAAAGGCTTGAAAACGCGGAAAAATGGCAAAATATTGCCTAAATCGTTGATATTTGGTTTAAATCTTAAAGAAAACCAGGATGAAAAACCTCAAAATATTGCTAAATTCGATGATATTATGTACAAAGCACAATGCATGAAAACTCAATAAATATTGCTTAAAACGCAATATTATGCGAAATTCTGAGATTTGTAGGCTAAATTACCTTTTGCGAGACAACATGAAGTAGTATCAAAATATTAGTAAAATCGAACATATTTACCTAAAATTACTCTAAATGAAAAACGTGAAAAAGTCACTAAAAATACAAAATTTGACGATTTTTACATCAAATCATAGGTTGCGTATTATTTTTCATAAAAAAGGCATATGAAAACGTTGTTTCAAATTCAAATGATAAAAATCAATGTGTTTTCTTTAGAATTAAATTTTGAATTTTTGCCGTTATTTCGATACTATTTCATGTAGTATCACGATATGTGATTTGGCCTTCAAATCTCAGAATTTCGCATAATATTGCATTTTAAGCAAGTTTTCTTGCATTTTGTTTCGTACGAAAAAACATCGAATTTAGCAATATTTTGACGTTTATCATCCCTTTTTCCTTTGTGATTTAAACAAAATATCATCGAATTAGGCAAAATTTTGCCGTTTTTCCACGTTTTTGTGAATTTTCAGTTTATTTGTATTAATTCATTATATATACGATAAAAATGATGCAAACACATAATTGATTAGATAATAACCTTAAATACTTCATTTTCAATCAACTATTTGTTTCTCGTTAAAATACTGAGTAGGATATTGAAAAGGGGAGAAGTTCTATTTTTATTGCATATATCGACGTTTCAGCTGAAATAGAGATGTTTTCGTGTACATCTTCCATCGGTAATATAAACGGAAAATCAAGAACATTTTAGTTAATTCTAATGAAAACACATTGTTTTTTATCATTTGTATTGGAAAGAACATTGTCATATGTCTTTTCTTGGATCTAAATAATACGAAACCTCGCTCTTTGATTTGAAGTTAAAATTCTCAAATATGGTAAAATAGTGACTTTTTCACGTTAACCATGTAGTTTGATATTACGTAAATATATTCATTTTTACCAATATTTCGATACTATTTCATGTAGTATCACGATATGTGATTTGGCCTTCAAATCTGAGAATTTCGCATAATATTGCATTTTAAGCAAGTTTTCTTGCATTTTGTTTCGTACGAAAAAACATCGAATTTAGCAATATTTTGACGTTTATCATCCCCTTTTCCTTTATGTGATTTAAACAAAATATCATCGAATTAGGCAATATTTTGCCGTATTTCCACGTTTTTGTGAATTTTCAGTTTATGGGTATTTATTCATTATATATACGATAAAAAAGGTTGCAAACACATAATTGATTAGATAATATCCTTAAATACTTCATTTTCAATCAACAATTTGTTTCTCGTTAAAATACTGAGTAAGATATTGAAAAGGGGAGAAGTTCTATTTTTATTGCATATATCGACGTTTCAGCTGGAATAGAGATGTGTTCGTGTACATCTTCCATCGGTAATATAAACTGAAAATCAGGAACATTTTAGTTAATTCTATTGAAAACACATTGATTTTTAACGTTTGTATTGGAAACAACATTGTCAAATGTCTTTTCTTGGATCTAAATAATACGAAACCTCGCCCTATGATTTGAAGTTAAAATCCTCATATATGGTTAAATAGTGACTTTTTTCACGTTTTTCCTGTAGCTTGATATTACGTAAATATATTCATTTTTACCAATATTTCGATACTATTTCATGTAGTATCACGATATGTGATTTGGCCTTCAAATCTCAGAATTTTGCATTATATTGATTTTTAATCAAGTTTTCTTGCATTTTGTTTCGTACGAAAAATCATCGAATTTAGCAATATTTTGACGTTTATCATCTCTTTTTCCTTTATGTGATTTAAACAAAACATCATCGAATTAGGCAATATTTTGCCGTTTTTCCACGTTTTTGTGAATTTTCAGTCTATGGGTATTAATTCATTATATATACGATGAAAATGATGCAAACACATAATTGATTAGATAATAACCTTAAATACTTCATTTTCAAACATCTATTTGTTTCTCGTTAAAATACTGAGTAAGATATTAAAAAGGGGAGAAGTTCGGTTTTTATTGCATATATCGACGTTTCAGCCGGATTAGAGCGGTTTTACGTGTACATCTTCCATCGGTAATATAAACGGAAAATCAAGAACATTTTAGTTAATTCTAAGGAAAACACATTGTTTTTTATCATTTGTATTGGAAACAGCATTGTCATATGTCTTTTCTTGGATCTAAATAATACGAAACCTCGCTCTATGATTTGAAGTTAAAATCCTCAAATATGGTAAAATAGTGACTTTTTCACGTTAATCATGTAGTTTGATAATACGTAAATATATTCATTTTTACCAATATTTCGATACTATTTCATGTAGTATCACGATATGTGATTTGGCCTTCAAATCTCAGAATTTCGAATAATATTGCATTTTAAGCAAGTTTTCTTGCATTTTGTTTCGTACGAAAAAACATCGAATTTCGCAATATTTTGACGTTTATCATCTCCTTTTCCTTACGAGAGTGGTGCAGAGGCTCAAGTGAGGGATGTAGAGGCTCAAGAGAGTGATGCGGAAGCTCAAGAAAGTGATACAGAGGCTTAAGAGAGTGATGCAGAGGCTTAAGAGAGGGGATGCAGAGGCTCATGAGAGTGATGCAGAGGCTGAAGAGAGTGATGCAGAGGCTTAAGTGAGGGGATGCAGAGGCTCAAGAGAGTGATGCAGAGGCTGAAGAGAGTGATGCAGAGGCTTAAGTGAGGGATGCAGAGGCTCAAGAGAGGGAGGAAGAGGCTCAAGAGAGGGATGCAGGGGCTCAAGAGAGGGATGCAGAGGCTAAAGAGAGGGATGCAGAGGCTCTTGAGAGTGATGCAGAGGCTCAAGAGAGGGATGCAGAGGCTTAAGAGAGTGATGCAAAGGCTCAAGAGAGTGATGCAGAGGCTCAAGAGAGTGAGTGGTGCAGAGGCTTAAGAGAGTGATGCAGAGGATCAAGAGAGTGATGCAGAGGATCAAGAGAGTGATGCAGAGGATCAAATGAGTGATGCAGAGGCTCAAGAGAGTGATGCAAAGGATCAAGAGAGGAAGCAGAGGCTTAAGAGAGTGATGCAGAGGCCGAAGAGAGTGATGCAGAGGCTTAAGAGAGTGATGCAGAGGCTGAAGAGAGTGTTGCAGAGGCTCACGAGAAGGAAGCAGAGGCTCAAGAGAGTAATGCAGAGGCTAAAAAGAGTTATGCAGAGGCTCTAGAGAGTGATGCAGAGGCTTACGAGAGTGATGCAGATTATCAAGAGAGGGATGCAGAGGCTTAAAAGAGTGATGCAGAGGCTGAAGAGAGTGTTGCAGAGGCTTATGAGAGGGATGCAGAGTCTCAGGAGAGTGATGCCGAGGGTCAAGAGAGTGATACAGAGGCTCAAGAGAGTGATGCAAAGGCTCAAGAGAGTGATGCAGAGGGTCAAGAGAGTGATGCAGAGGCTCAAGAGAGTGTTGCAGAGGCTTAAGAGAGGGATGCAGAGTCTCAGGGGAGTGTGGGAACCGACCTGTGAGATTTATATTTATTTAATTTAAATGAATTTATATTTACGTTAATTTATATACTTCGATAGCAATTTGTATAATGATAAGTGGACTGTATTTCTGCAATAATCTCATAATCTCACAAATCGATCCTCTACACATTAGGGGGGGTTTATTAATTGAATATATATGCAGCCAATCAAACTACAGTATTAACTACACATTATTAAACATTGAAGAGGTTCCTTATCTTATAGTACAGCAGGTTAGTCCACCAGGTATAACTAGGGTGTAGACACCAAATTATCCTCTTTGAGGTAGCTTCCATCACCCAGTAACTGGTGCACAAAATCTTCCTCGTCTTGACCTGTCAAAAGTGCGCTAGCTGTGAAGCCAGATACCTATATATGACAAGTTATATCAGAGAAAACTGTACATGGAACATTGAAGACCTGGCTTAATTACCTTTAGTTTGAGGCCTCCACGTGCTCTAACCGGGTCACCCTATATAATGACATTAATGGCCAAAAATGAAGATACATGGGTTTCGGAAAGAACACTTAACTTGATTTGTAGACAGCGTGTTGATAATGGTACACTTCTAGTTTCCATAACACTACGTCCAAGTAAATTTAACAGGAGCCGAATTTGCTCCCGTGTGAGCCTCTGGTCTTATATAAACAATGGCTGCGACTAACACTCCATACTATTGACGCCTGGCCGACATTGTCCAGATATGATAGGAGCCGAATTTGCTCCACACGTCTCGGATGTGACACAACAATGGCTCCCTCCTTCCCCACTGACGCCTGGCTTACATTGTCCAGATTTCAGAAAGTGATAGAAGGGTCACATTTACTCTACTTTAATATTGATAATTAAGTTAATTTATATGAGATGTTTTTCTGATGGTAAAGTCCAAAGACTAATGTATTTAAGAATAATTCCCACCATAATAGGTGGTGAATTATAATAGTGTGTGGTGATGATATCCCGTTTTCTATAGACGGTAATTCCACTACAAGTTACGTTTTCTATGGGTAACTTGTTGGTAATACAGCTATTATCTGTATGATTATTAAATGGCGTCGGATTTTCCGACAGGGAGTGATGCAGAGGCTCAAGAGAGTAATGCCGAGGATCAAGAGAGGGAAGCAGAGTCTTAAGAGAGTGATGCAGAGGCTTAGGAGAGTGATGCAGAGGCTGAAAAAAGTGTTGCAGATTCTCAAAAGAGAGATGCAGAGGCTCAAGAGAGTGATGCAGAGGCTAAAAAGATTTATGCAGAGGCTAAAGAGAGTGATGCAGAGGCTTACTAGAGTGATGCAGAGGATCAAGAGAGGGATGCAGAGGCTTAAGTGAGTGATGCAGAGGCTGAAGAGTGTTGCAGAGGCTTAAGAGAGGTATGCAGAGGCTCAAGAGAGTGATACAGAGCCTCAAGAGAGTGATGCAGAGGATTGAGAGAGGGATGCACAGGCTCAAAAGAGTGATGCAGGGGCTCAAGAGAGTGATGCAGAGGCTAAAGAGAGTGATGCAGAGGCTCAAGAGAGTGATGCAGAGGCACAAGAGAGGGATGCAGAGTTTTAAGAGAGTGATGCAGAGGGTCAAGAGAGTGATGCAGAGGCTTAGGAGAGGGATGACGAGGCTCAAAAGAGTGATGAAGAGGCTCAAGAGAAGGATGTAGAGGCTCAAGAGAGTGATGCAAAGGCTCAAGAGAGTGATGCAGAGGCCTAGGAGATTGATGCAGAGGCTCATGAGAGGGATCCAGAGGCTGAAGAGAGTGATGCAGAGGCTTAAGAGAGGGATGCAGGGGCTCATGAGAGGGATGCAGAGGCTTAAGAGGGTGATGCAAAGGCTCAAGAGAGGGATGCAGAGGCTCATGAGAGGGATGCAGGAGTTCAAGAGAGGGATGCAGAGGTTCAAGAGAGGGATGCAGTGGCTCAAGAGAGGGATGCAGAGGCTTAAGAGGGTGATGCAAAGGCTCTAGAGTGGGATGCAGAGGCTCATGAGAGAGATGCAGGAGTCCAAGAGAGTGATGCGGAGGCTCAAGAGAGGGATGCAGAGGCTCAAGAGAGGGATGCAGGGGCTCAAGAGAGGGACGCAGAGGCTCAAGAGAAGGATGCAGAGGCTCAAGCGAGGGATGCAGAGTCACAAGAGAGGGATGCAGAGGCTCTTGAGAGTGAGCCGAGGCTCATGAGAGGGATGCAGAGGCTTAAGAGAGTGATTCAGAGGCTTACGAGAGTGATGCAGAGGCTTAAGAGAGTGATGCAGAGGCTCAAGAGAGGGATGCAGAGGCTCATGAGAGGGATGCAGAGGCTCAAGAGAAGGATGCAGAGGCTCAAGTGAGGGATGCAGAGGCACAAGAGAGGGATGCAGAGGCACAAGAGAGGGATGCAGAGGATCAAGAGAGTGATGCAGAGGCTCAAGAGAGTGATGCAGAGGATCAAGAGAGGGATTCAGAGGCTCAAGAGAGGGATTCAGAGGCTTAGGAGAGTGATGTAGAGGCTGAAGAGGGTGTTGCAGAGCCTCAAGAGAGGGATGCAGAGGCTCAAGAGAGTGATGCAGAGACTTAAGAGAGTTATGCAGAGGCTCAAGAGAGGGATGCAGAGGCTTAAGAGAGTGATGCAAAGGCAAAAGAGAGGGATGCAGAGGATCATGAGAGGGATGCAGGAGTTCAAGAGAGGGATGCAGAGGCTCAAGAAAGGGATGCAGAGGCTTAAGAAAGTGATGCAGAGGCACAAAATAGGGATGCAGAGGCTTAAGAGAGTGAAGAAGAGGCTCAAGAGAGTGATGCAGAGGCTCAAGAGAGGGATGCAGGGGCCCAAGAGAGTGATGCAGATGCTCAAGAGAGGAATGCAGAGGATGAAGAGAGTGATGCATAGGCTCGAGAGAGTGATGCAGTGGCTTAAGAGATGGATTCAGAGGCTCAAGAGAGGGATTCAGAGGCTTAAGAGAGTGATGCAGAGGCTGAAGAGAATGTTGAAGAGGCTCAAGAGAGGGATGCAGAAGCTCAAGAGAGTGACGCAGAGACTCAAGAGAGTTATGCAGAGGCTCAAGAGAATGATGCATAGGCTTACAAGAGTGGTGCAGAGGCTCAAGTGAGGGATGTAGAGGCTCAAGAGAGTGATGCAGAAGCTCAAGAGAGTGATACAGAGGCTTAAGAGAGTGATGCAGAGGCTTAAGAGAGGGGATGCAGAGGCTCAAGAGAGTGATGCAGAGGCTCAAGAGAGTGATGCAGAGGCTAAAGTGAGGGATGCAGAGGCTCAAGATAGGGATGCAGAGGCTCAAGCGAGGGATGCTGAGGCTCAAGAGAGGAATGCAGAGGCTCAAGAGAGGGATGCAGAGGCTCTTGAGAGTGATGCAGAGGCTCAAGAGAGGAATGCAGACGCTTAAGAGAGTGATGCAAAGGCTAAGGAGAGGGATGCAGAGGCTCAAGAGAGTGATTCAGAGGCTCAAGAGAGGGATGCAGAGGCTCAAGAGAATGATGCTGAGGCTCAAGAGAGTGCTGCAGAGGCTCAAGAGAGGGATGCTGACGCTCCAGAGAGGGATGCCGAAGCTGAAGAGAGGGATGCAGAGGCTCAAGAGAGTGATGCAGAGACTTAAGAGAGTTATGCAGAGGCTCAAGAGAGGGATGCAGAGGCTTAAGAGAGTGATGCAAAGGCAAAAGAGAGGGATGCAGAGGATCATGAGAGGGATGCAGGAGTTCAAGAGAGGGATGCAGAGGCTCAAGAAAGGGATGCAGAGGCTTAAGAAAGTGATGCAGAGGCTCAAAATAGGGATGCAGAGGCTTAAGAGGGTGAAGAAGAGGCTCAAGAGAGTGATGCAGAGGCTCAAGAGAGGGATGCA
Source organism: Procambarus clarkii (assembly GCF_040958095.1). Taxonomy (NCBI): domain Eukaryota; kingdom Metazoa; phylum Arthropoda; class Malacostraca; order Decapoda; family Cambaridae; genus Procambarus; species Procambarus clarkii. The sequence continues at coordinate 3,170,925 of NC_091237.1, forward strand.
GGGGCCCAAGAGAGTGATGCAGATGCTCAAGAGAGGAATGCAGAGGATGAAGAGAGTGATGCATAGGCTCGAGAGAGTGATGCAGAGGCTCAAGAGATGGATTCAGAGGCTCAAGAGAGGGATTCAGAGGCTTAAGAGAGTGATGCAGAGGCTGAAGAGAATGTTGAAGAGGCTCAAGAGAGGGATGCAGAAGCTCAAGAGAGTGACGCAGAGACTCAAGAGAGTTATGCAGAGGCTCAAGAGAATGATGCATAGGCTTACAAGAGTGGTACAGAGGCTCAAGAGAATGATGCTGAGGCTCAAGAGAGTGCTGCAGAGGCTCAAGAGAGGGATGCTGACGCTCCAGAGTGGGATGCCGAAGCTGAAGAGAGAGACGCAGAGGCTTAAAAGAGTGATGCAGAGGCTCAAGAGAGTAATGCAGAGGCTCAAGAGAATGATGGAAGGTTCCTGTTGTCCAACCCTGTCATTTTTCTTGCTGCTGCGAAAGCAGCTTTGTTGTGTTCTTTAAGAGCGGGGTCTTTCAACATGATTGTTCCTAAAACCTTTACATAGTTTTTTCTTTCAATAGTGAGAATGGATTTTTTGTATATATGGTTTCTGCTTTGATGTGTTCATTTTTTCTAAATAGTTCAGTAATTGGGACTTATCCTCGTTAAACATCATGTTGTTTTCTGTGGCCCATTGATAGGCATGATTAACTTCAGATTGGACGTTTGCCGTGTCCTTTGTGTTGTCTGCTCTCATGAAGATTGGTGTCATCTGCGGGGGATAGTACAGTGCTGTGGTTTGTGTCCTCGCCTGTGCCCGATATGAGGATGAGGATAGGCTTAAGAGAGGGATGCAGAGGCTCAAGAGAATGATGCAGAGGCTCAAGAGAGTGATGCTCAGGATCAAGAGATGGATACAGAGGCTTAAGAGAGTGGCGCAGAGGCTCAAGAGAGTGATGCAGAGGCTTAAGAGAGTGGCGCAGAGGCTCAAGAGAGTGATGCAGAGGCTTAAGAGAGTGATGCAGAGGCTGAAGAGAATGTTGCAGAGGCTCAAGAGAAGGAAGCAGAGGCTCAAGTGAGTGATGCGGAGGCTTACGAGAGTGATGCAGAGGATCAAGAGAGGGATGCAAAGGCTTAAGAGAGTTATGCAGAGGCTGAAGAGAGTGATGCAGAGGCTTATGAGAGGGATGCAGAGGCTGAAGAGAGTGATGCCGAGGCTCAAGAGAGTGATGCAGAGGCTCAAGAGAGTGATGCAGAGGGTCAAGAGAGTGATGCAGAGGCTTAAGAGAGTGTTGCAGAGGCTCAGGAGAGGGATGCAGAAGCTCAAGAGAGTGATGCAGAGACTCAAGAGAGTTATGCAAAGGCTCAAGAGAATGATGCATAGGCTTACGAGAGTGGTGCAGAGGCTCAAGTGAGGGATGTAGAGGCTCAAGAGAGTGATGCAGAAGCTCAAGAAAGTGATACAGAGGCTTAAGAGAGTGATGCAGAGGCTTAAGAGATTGGATGCAGAGGCTCATGAGAGTGATGCAGAGGCTGAAGAGAGTGATGCAGAGGCTTAAGTGAGGGGATGCAGAGGCTCAAGAGAGTGATGCAGAGGCTGAAGAGAGTGATGCAGAGGCTTAAAAGAGTGATGCAGAGGCTCAAGAGAGTAATGCAGAGGCTCAAGAGAATGATGGAAGGTTCCTGTTGTCCAACCCTGTCATTTTTCTTGCTGCTGCGAAAGCAGCTTTGTTGTGTTCTTTAAGAGCGGGGTCTTTCAACATGATTGTTCCTAAAACCTTTACATAGTTTTTTCTTTCAATAGTGAGAATGGATTTTTTTATATATGGTTTCTGCTTTGATGTGTTCATTTTTTCTAAATAGTTCAGTAATTGGGACTTATCCTCGTTAAACATCATGTTGTTTTCTGTGGCCCATTGATAGGCATGATTAACTTCAGATTGGACGTTTGCCGTGTCCTTTGTGTTGTCTGCTCTCATGAAGATTGGTGTCATCTGCGGGGGATAGTACAGTGCTGTGGTTTGTGTCCTCGCCTGTGCCCGATATGAGGATGAGGATAGGCTTAAGAGAGGGATGCAGAGGCTCAAGAGAATGATGCAGAGGCTCAAGAGAGTGATGCTCAGGATCAAGAGATGGATACAGAGGCTTAAGAGAGTGGCGCAGAGGCTCAAGAGAGTGATGCAGAGGCTTAAGAGAGTGATGCAGAGGCTGAAGAGAATGTTGCAGAGGCTCAAGAGAAGGAAGCAGAGGCTCAAGTGAGTGATGCGGAGGCTTACGAGAGTGATGCAGAGGATCAAGAGAAGGATGCAAAGGCTTAAGAGAGTTATGCAGAGGCTGAAGAGAGTGTTGCAGAGGCTCAGGAGAGGGATGCAGAAGCTCAAGAGAGTGATGCAGAGACTCAAGAGAGTTATGCAAAGGCTCAAGAGAATGATGCATAGGCTTACGAGAGTGGTGCAGAGGCTCAAGTGAGGGATGTAGAGGCTCAAGAGAGTGATGCAGAAGCTCAAGAAAGTGATACAGAGGCTTAAGAGAGTGATGCAGAGGCTTAAGAGATTGGATGCAGAGGCTCATGAGAGTGATGCAGAGGCTGAAGAGAATGATGCAGAGGCTTAAGTGAGGGGATGCAGAGGCTCAAGAGAGTGATGCAGAGGCTGAAGACAGTGATGCAGAGGCTTAAGTGAGGGATGCAGAGGCTCAAGAGAGGGAGGACGAGGCTTAAGAGAGGGATGCAGGGGCTCAAGAGAGGGACGCAGAGGCTAAAGAGAGGGATGCAGAGGCTCTTGAGAGTGATGCAGAGGCTCAAGAGAGGGATGCAGAGGCTTAAGAGAGAGATGCAAAGGCTAAGCAGAGGGGATGCAGAGGCTCAAGAGAGTGATGCAGAGGCTCAAGAGAGGGATGCAGAGGCTCAAGAGAATGATGCTGAGGCTCAAGAGAGTGCTGCAGAGGCTCAAGAGAGGGATGCTGACGCTCCAGAGAGGGATGCAGAGGCTAAAGAGAGTGATGCAGAGGTTGAAGAGAGAGATGCAGAGGCTTAAGAGAGTGATGCAGAGGCTCAAAAGAGAAATGCAGAGGCTCAAGAGAATGATGTAGAGGCTTAAGAGAGGGATGCAGAGGCTCAAGAGAATGATGCAGAGGCTCAAGAGAGTGATACACAGGATCAAGAGACGGATGCAGAGGCTTAAGAGAGTGATGCAGAGGCTCAAGAGAGTGATGCAGAGGCTCAAGAGAGTGGTGCAGAGGCTTAAGAGAGTGATGCAGAGGCCGAAGAGAGTGATGCAGAGGCTTAAGAGAGTGATGCAGAGGCTGAAGAGAGTGTTGCAGAGGCTCACGAGAAGGAAGCAGAGGCTCAAGAGAGTAATGCAGAGGCTAAAAAGAGTTATGCAGAGGCTTACGAGAGTGATGCGGAGGCTTACGAGAGTGATGCAGATTATCAAGAGAGGGATGCAGAGGCTTAAAAGAGTGATGCAGAGGCTGAAGAGAGTGTTGCAGAGGCTTATGAGAGGGATGCAGAGTCTCAAGAGAGTGATGCAGAGGGTCAAGAGAGTGATGCAGAGGCTCAAGAGAGTGTTGCAGAGGCTTAAGAGAGGGATGCAGAGGCTCAAGGGAGTGATGCAGAGGCTCAAGAGAGTGATGCAGAGGCTAAAGAGAGTGATGCAGAGGCTCAAGAGAGTGATGCAGAGGCTCAAGAGATGGATGCAGAGGCTTATGAGAGGGATGTTGAGGCTCAAGAGAGTGATGCAGAGGCTCAAGAGAGGGATGTAGAGGTTCAGGAGAGTGATGCAGACGTTCAAGTGAGTGATGCAGAGTCCTAAGAGAATGATGCAGAGGCTCAAGAGAGGGATGCAGAGGCTCAAGAGAGTGATGCAGAGGCTCAAGAGAGGGATGTAGAGGTTCAGGAGAGTGATGCAGACGTTCAAGTGAGTGATGCAGAGTCCTAAGAGAATGATGCAGAGGCTCAAGAGAGGGATGCAGAGGCTCAAGAGAGGGATGCAGAGGCCGAAGAGAGTGAGGCAGAGTCTCAAGAAAGGGATGCAGAGGCTCAAGAGAATGATGCAGAGGTTTACGAGAGTGATGCAGAGGCTTAAGAGAGGGATGCAGAGGCTTAAGAGAGGGATGCAGAGGTTCAGGAGAGCGATGCAGAGGCTCAATAGAGGGATGCAGGGGCTCAAGAGAGGGATGCAGAGGCTTAAGAGAGTGATGCAAAGGCTCAGGAGAGGGATGCAGAGGCTCATGAGAGGGATGCAGGATCTCAAGAGAGGGATGCAGAGGCTCAAGAGATTGATGCAGAGGCCCAAAGAGTGATGCAGAGGCTCAAGAGAGGGATGCAGGGGCTCAAGAGAGTGATGCATCTCAAGGGAAATATTCAGAGGCTTACGAGAGTGATGTAGCGGCTTAAGAGAGTGATGCAGAGGCTTAAGAGAGGGATGCAGAGGCCCTAGAGAGGGATGCAGAGGCTCAAGAGAGGGATGCAGAGGCTCAAGAGAGGGATGCAGAGGCTCAAGTGAGGGATGCAGAGGCACAAGTGAGGGATGCAGATACTCTTGAGAGTGGTGCAGAGGCTCAAGAGAAGGATGCAGAGGCTTAAAAGAGTGGTGCAAAGGCTCAAGAGAGGGAAGCAGAGGCTCATGAGAGGGATGCAGGAGTTCAAGAGATTGATGCAGAGGCTCAAAAGAGTGATGCAGAGGCTTAAGAGATGGATGCAGAGGCTCAGGAGAATGATGAATTGGCTCAAGAGAGTGCTGCAGAGGCTCAAGAGAGGGATGCTGAGGCTCCAGAGAGAGATGCAGAGGCTCCAGAGAGCGATTTAGAGGCTTGAGAGAGGGATGCAGAGGCTCAAGCGAGTGATGTAGAGGCTTAAGAGAGGGATGCAGAGACTCAATAGAATGATGCAGAGGCTCAAGAGAGTGATGCAGAGGATCAAAAGAGGGATGCAGAGGCTTAAGAGAGTGATGCAGAGGCTCAAGAGAGTGATGCAGAGACTAAAGAGAGTGATGCAGAGGCTGAAGAGAGTGATGCAGAGGCTCAAGAGAGTGATGCAGAGGATCAAGAGAGTGATGCAGAGGCTCAACAGAGTGATGCAGAGGATCAAGAGATGGAAGCAGAGGCTTATGAGAGTGATGCAGAGGCTCTAGAGAGTGATTCAGAGTCTCAAGAGAGTTATGCAGAGGCTCAAGAGAGGGATGCTGAGGCTCCAGAGAGGGATGCAGAGGCTCAAGAGAGTAATGCAGAGGCTCAAGAGAGGGATGCTGAGGCTCCAGAGAGGGATGCAGAGGCTCAAGAGAGTAATGCAGAGGCTCAAGAGAGTGATGCAGAGGCTCAACGGACTAAAGGACTAGCAACGCGAGGGAGGAAAAACAGAGGGAAGGGCGAGAGTGAGAAGCGGCAGAAGGAATGAGAACGAAGGGATGGATCTGCGGCGAGAGGGAAGACGATGGGAAGGGCGGGATGGGATAGGGGCGGGAGTGGGAAGGGCAGAAGGATGGAGGATGAGCAGGTTTATGAGAGGGAGGAAAACGGAAGGAGAAGGTGCCAGAACGAGAGGAGGGAGTTTGGTAGTAAAATAGGAGAGGGAGTGGGGAGGGTGTTGATAGATGATAAATGATAAATATGATAAATGAATAGATTAATGGACAATTTATATTGGTAGATAGATGGATGGATACATTGATCGCTTAATATATATATTGACGGATAGACGGATGCATAGATGAGTTGATGGACGGAAAGACAGATGACTATATGGATGGATAGAAAGATGAGTTGATGGACGGATACATGGATAGATAGATGTATATAATGATAAATGGTTGGTTTAATGGGAAGATAGATTGATGGATTGACAGATATAAGTAGATAGATAGATGGATACATTGATGAATACATTTGTTCTAGGTTAACAGTCGAATCAGGTTAAAGAATATCTTTCGATTTGCTATTGCATCAACCGGGATTCGATCGGGGACCATTAGGATTATAACCATCGAACTCTCTCCATTTAGACGCTATGCCTCCAGTTTGTGTGTGTGTGTGTGTGTGTGTGTGTGTGTGTGTGTGTGTGTGTGTGTGTGTGTGTGTGTGTGTGTGTGTGTGTGTGTGTGTGTGTGTGTGTGTGTGTGTGTGTGTGTGTGTGTGTGTGTGTGTGTGTGTGTGTGTGTGTGTGTGTGTGTGTGTGTGTGTGTGTGTGTGTGTGTGTGTGTGTGTGTGTGTGTGTGTGTGTGTGTGTGTGTGTGTGTGTGTGTGTGTGTGTGTGTGTGTGTGTGTGTGTGTGTGTGTGTGTGTGTGTGTGTGTGTGTGTGTGTGTGTGTGTGTGTGTGTGTGTGTGTGTGTGTGTGTGTGTGTGTGTGTGTGTGTGTGTGTGTGTGTGTGTGTGTGTGTGTGTGTGTGTGTGTGTGTGTGTGTGTGTGTGTGTGTGTGTGTGTGTGTGTGTGTGTGTGTGTGTGTGTGTGTGTGTGTGTGTGTGTGTGTGTGTGTGTGTGTGTGTGTGTGTGTGTGTGTGTGTGTGTGTGTGTGTGTGTGTGTGTGTGTGTGTGTGTGTGTGTGTGTGTGTGTGTGTGTGTGTGTGTGTGTGTGTGTGTGTGTGTGTGTGTGTGTGTGTGTGTGTGTGTGTGTGTGTGTGTGTGTGTGTGTGTGTGTGTGTGTGTGTGTGTGTGTGTGTGTGTGTGTGTGTGTGTGTGTGTGTGTGTGTGTGTGTGTGTGTTAGTTAGAGAGAAATAGATGTAGTAGATATAAAAGAGGATAAATACATTTATTTGATAGGCGGAGTCCAAGAGCTAATAACTCGATTCTGCAGATACATATAGTAAATATAAGGATAAAACACACACACACACACACACACACACACACACACACACACACACACACACACACACACACACACACACACACACACACACACACACACACACACACACACACACACACACACACACACACACACACACACACACACACACACACACACACACACGCACACACACAAACACTCTGTATAGAAAACCCCCCTTTCCTTCCTGTCCTCCCGCCCCGTTCACCCCATTCCCTCCCTGTCCTTCCCTCTTCACTTGACCTCCCACTCCTCATCCCAGAATCCTCTGCAACCCTGGTATCCACCTCACAAATCCTCACACCCATGGCACAGCTTCCTCCACCAGCAGAACATTCACCAAGGAGGAGATTTGAGAAGGGACAGAGGAAAGTGAGCCTCAAGGCAATGTACACTAACATAGACGGTATTACAAATAAAGCAAATGAACTTGGAGAATGGGTACTAGAGGAAAACCCAGACATAATAGCTCTCACAGAAACAAAGCTGACGAGACCAATAACAAATGCGGTGTTCCCACAGGACTATTATGTTATGAGGAAAGAGAGAGAAGGAAGAGGTGGGGGTGGTGTAGCTCTGCTGGTAAGAAAAGACTAGGATTTCAAGGAGTTGGTTGTTCAGGGATGTGAAGGTTTCAGTGACTACATAATAGGAACAATAACAACTGGAGGGCAAAAAATTATAGTCGTAGTCATATATAATCCACCACCAAATGACAAAAGACCCAGACAGGAATATGATAGAAACAATATGGCCACCATTAACATAATGGAGAGAGCAGCTTCTGTTGCGAGCAGGAATGGATCTGGACTACTAATCATGGGAGACTTCAACCATGGGAATATAGATTGGGAGAACAGAGACCCGCATGGAGGACCAGAAACATGGAGAGCTAAGCTGCTGGACGTGGCAACAAGAAACTTTCTAAGCCAGCACGTCAAGGATCCAACAAGAATGAGAGGAGAGGATGAACCAGCAATGCTTGATCTGATATTTACCCTAAATGAGTGGGATATAAGGGAAGTCAAGATGGAAGCACCCTTGGGAATGAGTGATCACAGTGTTTTGAACTTTGAGTACCTGGTAGAGCTAGGAATTATCCCCCCCCCCCCCAAAAAAAAAGAACTAGGAAACAAAAGGCTGGCATGCCGAAAGGGAAATTATGAGGAGATGAGAAGCTTCCTAAGGGAACTACCTTGGGACACAGACCTCAGAGCTAAGTCTGTACAAGATATGATGGACTATGTCACCCAAAAGTGTCAGGAGGCAGTAAGCAGATACATCCCGGCCCAAAAGGAAAAATCCGAGAAGCAAAAGAAGAATCCATGGTATAATAGGGCATGTATGGAAGCAAATGTACGGAACAAAATGGCGTGGAGGAACTTCCGGAATAACAGAACACCAGAAAGCAGAGAGAGATACCAGAGAACCAGGAATGAGTATGTCAGGGTGAGAAGAGAAGCAGAGAAAAGTTATGAAAATGATATAGCAAACAAAGCCAAGACCGAACCAAAGCTACTCCACAGTCATATCAGAAGGAAAACAACAGTGAAAGAATAGGTAGTGAAACTTAGAACAGGCGAGGACAGGTATACAGAGAATGACAAAGAGGTGTGTGATGAACTCAACAAGAGGTTCCAAGAGGTCTTCACAACATAACAAGGTGAGGTCACTGTGCTAGGAGAAAGGGAAGTAAACAAGGCGGCCTTGGAAGAGTTTGAAATTACGAGAGAGGAGGTCAAGTGACACCTGCTGGACCTGGATGTTAGAAAGGCTGTTGGTCCAGACGGGATCTCGCCATGGGTACTGAAAGAGTGTGCAGAGGCACTTTGCTTGCCACTCTCCATAGTGTATAGTAGGTCACTGGAGACGGGAGACCTACCAGAAATATGGAAGACGGCGAATGTGGTCCCAATATACAAAAAGGGCGACAGGCAAGAGGCACTGAACTACAGGCCAGTGTCCTTAACTTGTATACCATGCAAGGTGATGGAGAAGATCGTGAGAAAAAACCTGGTAGCACATCTGGAGAGAAGGGACTTCGTGACAAATCGACAACATGGGTTCAGGGAGGGTAAATCTTGCCCTGACTGGCTTAATAGAATTCTATGACCAGGTAACACAGATTAAGCAAGAAAGAGAGGGCTGGGCGGACTGCATTTTCTTGCATTGTCGGAAAGCCTTTGACACAGTACAGCATAAGAGACTGGTACATAAGCTGGAGAGACAGGCAGGTGTAGCTGGTAAGGTGCTCCAGTGGATAAGGGAGTACCTAAGCAATAGGAAGCATAGAGTTACGGTGAGGGGTGAGACCTCCGATTGGCGTGAAGTCACCAGTGGAGTCCCACAGGGCTCTGTACTCGGTCCTATCTTGTTTCTGATATATGTAAATGATCTCCCTGGGGGTATAGATTCATTTCTCTCAATGTTTGCGGACGATGCCAAAATTATGAGAAGGATTAAGACAGAAGAGGACTGTTTGAGGCTTCAAGAAGACCTAGACAAACTGCAAGAATGGTCGAACAAGTGGTTGTTAGAGTTTAACCCAACCAAATGTAATATAATGAAGATAGGTACAGGGAGCAGGAGGCCAAATACAAGGTATTATCTGGGAGAGGAAATTCTTCAGGAGTCAGAGAAAGAAAAAGACTTGGGAGTTGATATCACGCCAGACCTGTCTCCTGCAGTGCAAATCAAGAGAATAACATCAGCGGCATATGCCAGGCTGGCCAACATACGAACGGCATTCAGAAATTTGTGTAAAGAATCATTCAGAACTTTGTATACCACATATGTCAGGCCAATCCTGGAGTATGCAGCCCCAGCATGGAGTCCGTATCTAGTCAAGGATAAGACTAAACTGGAAAAGGTTCAAAGATTTGCCACCAGATTAGTACCCGAGCTGAGAGGTATGAGTTACGAGGAGAGACTACGGGAATTAAACCTCACTTCGCTGGAAGACAGAAGAGTTAGGGGGGACATGATCACCACATTCAAGATTCTCAAGGGAATTGATAGGGTAGATAAAGACAGGCTATTTAACACAAGGGGCACACGCACAAGGGGACACAGGTGGAAACTGAGCGCCCAAATGAGCCACAGATATATTAGAAAGAACTTTTTTAGTGTCAGAGTGGTTGACAAATGGAATGCATTAGGAAGTGATGTGGTGGAGGCTGACTCCATGCACAGTTTCAAATGTAGATATGATAGAGCCCAATAGGCTCAGGAATCTGTACACCTGTTGATTGACGGTTGAGAGGCGGGACCAAAGAGCCAGAGCTCAACCCCCGCAAGCACAACTATGTGAGTACAACTAGGTGAGTACACACACACACACACACACACACACACACACACAGAGGCGGGACCAAAGAGCCAGAGCTCAACCCCCGCAAGCACAACTAGGTGAGTACAACTAGGTGAGTACACACACACACACACACACACACACACACACACACACACACACACACACACACACACACACACACACACACACACACACACACACACGCACACACACACACACACACACACTCACACACTCACACACACACACATAGAGGCGGGACCAAAGAGCCAGAGCTCAACCCCTGCAAACAGAACTAGGTGAGAATACACACACACACACACACACACACACACACACACACACACACACACACACACACACACACACACACACACACACACACACACTAGTTGATAATGGACTGTTTTGTGTTCGTATCCATGTGTACTATTGTCATGACCGACAGACACGTGAAGCTATATGTGTTTATGTGTACCTGTAATTAAACTGACATGTGTACGGTAATTATCTGTATGTGTCCATTTTAAAGGTACATATTAGTGAATGTTTATTTATGTAAATTGATTGACATATGTACGTATGCGCGCGTTTAGTGTTACTGTAATTTATATGGTTAACATGTATACGTTTGAATGACATAGTTTCCCATTATTGTCACATTTTTTGTTACTGTTTCGCTGTTCACTCTCACTCTCTGACCCCCGTCGACTAATTGTGCTCACGTGTGTTTGTTCAAGGTACGGTAACCATTGACTTTTTACCCAATAATTTGCAACTATTTGCAAACAAACATTTCTAAAGAACATCTATGTTTCTGATAAATATTTTTTTTCCTAACATACAAGTCAATCACACAGTACCTAACCTCAATCAGAAACACTTTTCTTGCTATCTCTCACAACGTCTTTTGCATATATATCGTATCTTAATCAATTTATAATTTAAATTCATAACTGGCAACCCTCTTCCAGCGCCTTCAAGGCCACCAAACATCATTCCTTTCCATTACCCTCGCCCAAATTATCTTTTGCACCAATACACACACTAGGGGGCTTTATAGCTGAGTGGACAGCGCTCTCGACTCGTAATCCTAGGGTCAAAGTTCGATCCCCCGGTGATGGCGCAAACGAAAATCAGCAGAGTTTCATTCATTCTGATGCTCCTCTTACCTAGCAGTACATAGGTACTTGGGCATTAGACACCAGTTACGGGCTGCTTCCTGGGTGTGTGTATGTGGAAATTTTTTTTATTAGCTAGTAAAAATTGATTGATTCACAGTTGAGAGGCGGCCGAAAGAGCAAAGTTCAACCCTCGCAAGAACAACTAGGTGAACACAACTAGATAAATACTAACTAACCACGATCTCGTATAATCTACTACACACGCTACAACCTCCCCCCCCCCACCTCCCCCCACTCCCTAAATCACTCTACCTAAGTCATTAAAAATATAAAACAAATCAATTAATTCACAAAAAATACTAACTATAAATAAAGGAACCAAATTTTAAACATACAGCGACTCCAGCGTGGTCTAGTCGGAGGAGAACGTGTTCTCATCTGGATAGATTGCGATCGAGCCTGTCGGAACGGCTGTGTAACTGCAGGGCACAAATATTTGTGTGTCCCCTCCTGTAGCTGCCTCTGTTTCGACAGGTTCCCTGGATAGTTGGAATTGGCCTGGCCCTAGGAAAGTGGGGAAGGGGTGAAATCCGTTGGGCCCACGGATGGATACCTTGGATCCATAGACCTAGGGTAGGTCTAATCACCTGGGATTCGAACCCACGGTGGGAATAAGGGAGGAGATTTGGGGGAGGAGGGACACAAATGGTTCCTGGAACCAAACCTCACATAAATCCGGACACTCACACACACACACACACACACACCCTTATCCGAACATTCACAGGGACACTCACACCATAGACTGTGATAAGGGAGACCATCTGAGGGGACACAGATGGCCTCCTGAAACCACAGATGTAACCGGACACATAATCATCCGGACACTCACAGGGACACGCACACTCACACACTGACACACCCATAGACACAAACTGTGATAAGGGAGACCATCTGAGGGGACACAGATGGCCTCCTGGACCCACAGGATCCATATCCATACAGATCAATATTTAAATATACATGTATATCTTTATATATATATATAATTTTTATATATTTTATTTATTTATTTAAATAATTTAAATATTTTAAATAAATAAATTTTAAATATTTATTTACTTAAAAATAATAAATTTTATTTATTTAAATATATCATTTTTATCGTATCGTATTTTATTAATTTATAAATTAATAACAATAAACTGAAAATTCACAAAAACGTGGAAAAACGGCAAAATATTGCCTAATTCGATGATATTTTGTTTAAATAAATAAAGAAAAGGGGGGATGATAAACGTCAAAATATTGCTAAATTCGATGATTTTTAGCACAATATGCAAGAAAACTTGCTAAAAAAAGGCAATATTATGCGAAATTCTGAGATTTGAAGGCCAAATCACATATCGTGAGAAAACATGAAGTAGTATCTAAATATTGGTAAAACGAATATATTCACGTAAAATCACACTACATGAAAAACGTGAAAAAAGTCACTATATTACCAAATTTGAGGATTTTAACTTCAGATTATAAGTCGAGGTTTCGTATTACTTAGATCCTAGAAATGACATATTGAAATGTTGTTTTCAATACAAATGATAAAAATTAATGTGTTTTCATTAGAATTTACTAAAATGTTCCAGATTTTATGTTTATATTACTAATGAAGATGTACACGTAAAACCGCTCTAATCCGGCTGAAACGTCGATATATGCAATAAAAACAGAACTTCTCCCCTTTTAAATATCTTACTCAGTATCTTAACGGGAAACAAATAGTTGATTGAAAATGAAGTATTTATGGTTAATTTCTAACCAATTATATGTTTGCATCATTTTTATCGTATATATAATGAATTAATACCAATAAACAGATAATTCACAAAAACGAGGAAAACGGCAAAATATGGCCTAATTTGATGATAATGGCCTAATTCGGTGATGCAGAGGCTCAAGAGAGTGATGCAGAGGCTCAGGAGAGGGATGCAGGGGCTCAAGAGAGTGATGGAGAGGCTCAAGAGAGTGATTCAGAGGTATTCGAGAGTGATGCAGAGGCTTAAGAGAGTGATGCAGAGGCTTAAGAGAGGGATGCAGAGGCTCAAGAGAGGGATGCAGAGGCTCAAGAGAGGGATGAATAGACTCAAGAGAGGGATGCAGAGGCTCAGGAAAGGGATGCAGAGGCTAAAGTGAGGGATGCAGAGGCACAAGAGAAAGATGCAGAGGCACTTGAGAGTGATGCAGAGGCTCAAGAGATGGATGCAGAGGCTCAAGAGAGGGATGCAGAGGCTTAAAAGAGTAATGCAAAGGCTCAAGAGAGGGATGCAGAGGCTCAAGAGAATGATGTTGAGGCTCAAGAGAGGGATGTAGAGGCTCAATAGAATGATGTAGAGGCTCAAGAGAGTGATGCAGAGGATGAAGAGAGTGATGCAGAGGCTCAAGAGAGAGATGCAGAGGCTTAACAGAGTGATGCAGAGGCTCAAGAGAGTGATGCATGGGCTCTAGAGAATGATGTAGAGGCTTAAGAGAGGGATGTAGAGGCTCAAGAGAATGATGCAGAGGCTCAAGAGAGTGATGCAGAGGATCAAGAGAGGGATGCAGAGGTTTAAGAGAGTGATGCAGAGGCTCAAGAGAGTGATGCAGAGGCTCAAGAGAGTGGTGCAGAGGCTCGAGAGAGTAATGCAGAGGCTCAAGAGAGGGATGCAGAGGCTCAATAGAGTGATGCAGAGGCTTAATAGAGGGATGCAGAGGCTCAAGAGAGTGATGCAGAGGCTTTAGAGAGGGATGCAGAGGCTCAAGAGAATGATGCAGAGGCTGAAGAGAGTGCTGCAAAAGGCTGAAGAGAGTGATGCAGAGGATCAAGAGAGTGATGCTGAGGCTCCAGAGAGGAATGCAGAGGCTCAAGAGAGTGATGCAGAGGCACCTAGTTGTGCTTGCGGGGGTTGAGCTCTGGCTCTTTGGTCCCGCCTCTCAACCGTCAATCAACAGGTGTACAGATTCCTGAGCCTATTGGGCTCTATCATATCTACACTTGAAACTGTGCATGGAGTCAGTCTCCACCACATCACTTCCTAATGCATTCCATTTGTCAACCACTCTGACACTAAAAAAGTTCTTTCTAATATATCTGTGGCTCATTTGGGCGCTCAGTTTCCACCTGTGTCCCCTTGTGCGTGTGCCCCTTGTGTTAAATAGCCTGTCTTTATCTACCCTATCAATTCCCTTGAGAATCTTGAATGTGGTGATCATGTCCCCCCTAACTCTTCTGTCTTCCAGCGAAGTGAGGTTTAATTCCCGTAGTCTCTCCTCGTAGCTCATACCTCTCAGCTCGGGTACTAATCTGGTGGCAAATCTTTGAACCTTTTCCAGTTTAGTCTTATCCTTGACTAGATACGGACTTCATGCTGGGGCTGCATACTCCAGGATTGGCTTGACATATGTGGTATACAAAGTTCTGAATGAATCTTTACACAAATTTCTGAATGCCGTTCGTATGTTGGTAAGCCTGGCATATGCCGCTGATGTTATCCTCTTGATATGCGCTGCAGGAGACAGGTCTGGCGTGATATCAACTCCCAAGTCTTTTTCTTTCTCTGACTCCTGAAGAATTTCCTCTCCCAGATAATACCTTGTATTTGGCCTCCGGCTCCCTGTACCTATCTTCATTATATTACATTTGGTTGGGTTAAACTCTAACAACCACTTGTTCGACCATTCTTGCAGTTTGTCTAGGTCTTCTTGAAGCCTCAAACAGTCCTCTTCTGTCTTAATCCTTCTCATAATTTTGGCATCGTCCGCAAACATTGAGAGAAATGAATCTATACCCTCCGGGAGATCATTTACATATATCAGAAACAAGATAGGACCGAGTACAGAGCCCTGTGGGACTCCACTGGTGACTTCACGCCAATCGGAGGTCTCACCCCTCACCGTAACTCTATGCTTCCTATTGCTTAGGTACTCCCTTATCCACTGGAGCACCTTACCAGCTACACCTGCCTGTCTCTCCAGCTTATGTACCAGCCTCTTATGCTGTACTGTGTCAAAGGTTTTCCGACAATGCAAGAAAATGCAGTCCGCCCAGCCCTCTCTTTCTTGCTTAATCTGTGTTATCTGGTCATAGAATTCTATTAAGCCAGTCAGGGCAAGATTTACCCTCCCTGAACCCATGTTGTCGATTTCTCACGAAGTCCCTTCTCTCAAGATGTGCTACCAGTTTTTTTCTCACGATCTTTTCCATCACCTTGCATGGTATACAAGTTAAGGACACTGGCCTGTAGTTCAGTGCCTCTTGCCTGTCGCCCTTTTTGTATATTGGGACCACATTCGCCGTCTTCCATATTTCTGGTAGGTCTCCCGTCTCCAGTGACCTACTATACACTATGGAGAGTGGCAAGCAAAGTGCCTCTGCACACTCTTTCAGTACCCATGGCGAGATCCCGTCTGGACCAACAGCCTTTCTAACTTCCAGGTCCAGCAGGTGTCACTTGACCTCCTCTCTCGTAATTTCAAACTCTTCCAAGGCCGCCTTGTTTACTTCCCTTTCTCCTAGCACAGTGACCTCACCTTGTTCTGTTGTGAAGACCTCTTGGAACCTCTTGTTGAGTTCATCACACACCTCTTTGTCATTCTCTGTATACCTGTCCTCGCCTGTTCTAAGTTTCACTACCTGTTCTTTCACTGTTGTTTTCCTTCTGATATGACTGTGGAGTAGCTTTGGTTCGGTCTTGGCTTTGTTTGCTATATCATTTTCATAACTTTTCTCTGCTTCTCTTCTCACCCTGACATACTCATTCCTGGTTCTCTGGTATCTCTCTCTGCTTTCTGGTGTTCTGTTATTCCGGAAGTTCCTCCACGCCATTTTGTTCAGTACCTTTGCTTCCATACATGCCCTATTATACCATGGATTCTTCTTTTGCTTCTCGGATTTTTCCTTTTGGGCCGGGATGTATCTGCTTACTGCCTCCTGACACTTTTGGGTGACATAGTCCATCATATCTTGTACAGACTTAGCTCTGAGGTCTGTGTCCCAAGGTAGTTCCCTAAGGAAGCTTCTCATCTCCTCATAATTTCCCTTTCGGCATGCCAGCCTTTTGTTTCCTAGTTTTTTTTTTTTTGGGGGGGGGGGTAATTCCTAGCTCTACCAGGTACTCAAAGTTCAAAACACTGTGATCACTCATTCCCAAGGGTGCTTCCATCTTGACTTCCCTTATATCCCAGTCATTTAGGGTAAATATCAGATCAAGCATTGCTGGTTCATCCTCTCCTCTCATTCTTGTTGGATCCTTGACGTGCTGGCTTAGAAAGTTTCTTGTTGTAACGTCCAGCAGCTTAGCTCTCCATGTTTCTGGTCCTCCATGCGGGTCTCTGTTCTCCCAGTCTATCTTCCCTTGGTTGAAGTCTCCCATGATTAGTAGTCCAGATCCATTCCTGCTCGCAACAGAAGCTGCTCTCTCCATTATGTTAATGGTGGCCATATTGTTTCTATCATATTCCTGTCTGGGTCTTTTGTCATTTGGTGGTGGATTATATATGACTACGACTATAATTTTTTTGCCCTCCAGTTGTTATTGTTCCTATTATGTAGTCACTGAAACCTTCACATCCCTGAACAACCAACTCCTCGAAATCCTAGACTTTTCTTACCAGCAGAGCAACACCACCCCCACCTCTTCCTTCTCTCTCTTTCCTCATAACATAAAAGTCCTGTGGGAACACTGCATTTGTTATTGGTCTCGTCAGCTTTGTTTCTGTGAGAGCTATTATGTCTGGGTTTTCCTCTAGTACCCATACTCCAAATTCATTTGCTTTATTTGTAATACTGTCTATGTTATTGTACATTGCCTTGAGGCTCACTTTCCTCTGTCCCTTCTCAAATCACCTCCTTGGTGAATGTTCTGCTGGTGGAGGAGGAACAAATAGATGATTGAAAATGAAGTATTTAAGGTTATTATCTAATCAATTATGTGTTTGCATCATTTTTATCGTATATATAATGAATTAATACCATAGACTGAAAATTCACAAAAACGTGGAAAAACGGCAAAATATTGCCTAATTCGATGATATTTTGTTTAAATCACATAAAGGAAAAAGAGATGATAAACGTCAAAATATTGCTAAATTCGATGATTTTTCGTACTAAACAAAATACAAGAAAACTTGCTTAAAATGCAATATTATGCGAAATTCTGAAATTTGAAGGCCAAATCACATATCGTGATTCTACATGAAATAGTATCGAAATATTGGTAAAAATGAATATATTTACGTAATATCAACCTACATGATTAACGTGAAAAAGTCATTATTTTACCATATTGAGGATTTTAACTTCAAATCATAGAGCGAGGTTTCGTATTATTAAGATCAAAGAAAAGACATATGACAATGTTGTTTCCAATACAAATGATAAAAAACAATGTGTTTTCATTAGAATTAACTAAAATGATTTTGATTTTCCGTTTATATTACCGATGGAAGATGTACACGTAAAACCGCTCTAATTCGGCTGAAACGTCGATATATGCAATAAAAACCGAACTTCTCCCCTTTTCAATATCTTACTCAGTATTTTAACGAGAAACAAATGGTGATTGAAAATGAAGTATTTAAGGTTAATTTCTAATCAATTATGTGTTTGCATCATTTTTATCGTATATTTATATTCGCAGTTTGAAATTACGAATTTTATACCGAAAATAAGCCAATTACTGAGAGCGGCGATGGGTCACAGTTTGCCTAAACCCACCCTGCAGTTTTGAAAATATCCCAAACATCCCAAATTCGACGCTTGAGCCATATTATGGCGCCAAATTCTGGCTCTCTGCACGTATTCGCAGTTTGAAATTAAGGACTTTTTATACCGAATATATGCCAATTACTGGGGATCAACGATGGATCACATTTTGCCCAAACCCTCCCTGCAGTTTTAAAAATATCACAAACATCCCAAATTCGACGCTTGAACCATATTTTGGAGCCAAATTCTGGTTCTCTGCACGTATTCGCAGTTTGATATTACGAATTTTTATACAGAAAAAATGAAAATTACTGAAAGCAGCGATGGATCACATTTTGCCCAAACCCTCCCTGCAGTTTCAAAATATCACAAACATCCCAAATTCGACGATTGAACCATATTTTGGAGCCAAATTCTGGCTCTGCACGTATTCGCAGTTTGATATTACTACTTTTTATACCGAAAATATGCCCAATTACTGAACGCGCCGATGTGTCACATTTTGCCCAAGTCCTCCCTGCAGTTTTAAAAATATCACAAACATCCCAAATTCGACCCTTGAACCATATTTTGGAGCCAAATTCTGGCTCTCTGCACGTATTCGCAGTTTGAAATTACGAATTTTTATACCGAAAATATACCAATTACTGAAAGCGTCGATGGGTCACATTTTGCCCAAACCCCTCTGCAGTTTTCGAAATATCCCAAACATCCCAAATTCGAGGCTTGAACCATATTTTGGAGCCAAATTCTGGATCTCTGCACGTATTCGCAGTATGAAATTACGACTTTTTATACCGAAAATATGCAAGTTACTGAAAGCGGCGATGGATGACATTTTGCCCAAGCCCTCTCTGCAGTTATCAAAATATCCCAAACGTCCCAAATTCGACGCTTGAGCCATATTTTGGAGCCAGATTCTGGCTCTCGGCACGTTTTTGCAGTTTGAAATTTCGAATTTCATACCGAAAATATGCCAATTACTGAGAGCGGCGATGGGTCACAGTTTGCCCAAATTCACCCTGCAGTTTTGAAAATATCTCAAGCATCCCTAATTCGACTCTTGAGCCATATATTGGAATCAAACTCTGTCTCTCTGCACGTATTCGCAGTTTGAAATTACGAATTTTTATACCGAATATATGCCAATTCCTGGGATCAGCGATGGGTCACATTTGCCCAAACTCTCCCTGCAGTTTCGAAAATATCACAAACATCCCAAATTCGACGCTTGAACCATATTTTGTAGCCAAATTCTGGCTCTTTGCACGTATTCGCAGTTTGAAATTACGAATTTTTATACCAAAATATGCCAATTACTGAACGCCCCGATGAGTCACATTTTGCCCAAACCCTCCCTGCAGTTTTCAAAATATCCCAAACATCCCAAATTTGACGCTTGAGCAATATTTTGGAGGCAAATTCTCGCTCTCTGCACGTATTCGCAGTTTGAAATTACGACTTTTTATACCGAATATATGCCAATTACTGGGATCAGCGATGTGTCACATTTTGCCCAAACCCTCCCTGCAGTTTTAAAAAATATCACAAACATCCCAAATTCGGCTCTTGAACCATATTTTCGAGCCAAATTCTGGCTTTCTGCACGTATTCGCAGTTTGAAATTACGACTTTTTATACAGAAAAAATGCCAATTACTGAAAGCAGCGATGGATCACATTTTGCCCAAATCCTCCTTGCAGTTTTCAAAATAAACCCAAACATCCCAAATTCGACGCTTGGGCCATATTAAGGAGCCAAATTTTGGCTCTCTGCATGTATTCGCAGTTTGAAATTACGAATTTTATACCGAAAATATCCCAATTACTGAGAGCGGCGATTGGTCACTGTTTGCCCAAACCCACCCTGCAGTTTTGAAAATATCCAAAACATCCCAAATTCGACGCTTGAGCCAAACTTTGGAGCCAAGTTCTGGCTCTCTGCACGTATTCGCAGTTTGAAATTACGACTTTTTATACCGAATATATGCCAATTACTGGGATCAGCGATGCGTCACATTTGCCCAAAACCATCCCTGCAGTTTTAAAAATATCACAAACATCCCAAATTCGACGCTTGAACCATATTTTGGAGCCAAATTCTGGCTCTCTACACGTATTCGCAGTATGAAATTACGACTTTTTATACCGAAAATATGCCAGTTACTGAAAGCGGCGATGGATCACATTTTGCCCAAGCCCTCTCTGCAGTTTTCAAAATATCGCAAACATCCCAAATTCGACCCTTGAACCATATTTTGGAGCCAAATTCTGGCTCTCTGCACTTATTCGCAGTTTTAAATTACGACTTTTTATACCGAAAAAACCAATTACTGAAAGCGGCGATGGGTCACATTTTATCCAAACCCCTCTGCAGTTTTCGAAATATCCCAAACATCCCAAATACGACCCTTGAGGAATATTTTGGAGCCAATTTCTGGCACTCTGCACGTATTCGCAGTATGAAATTACGACTTTTTATACCGAAAATATGCCAGTTACTGAAAGCGGCGATGGATCACCATTTTGCCCGAGCCCTCTCTGCAGTTTTCCAAATATCCCAAACGTCCCAAATTCGACGCTTGAGCCAAATTTTGGAGCCAAATTCTGGCTCTCGGCACGTTTTCTCAGTTTGAAATTACGAATTTTATACCGAAAATATGCCAATTACTGAGAGCAGCGATGGGTCACAGTTTGCCCAAATTCACCCTGCAGTTTTGAAAATATCTCAAACATCCCAAATTCGACTCTTGAGCCATATTTTGGAACCAAACTCTGGCTCTCTGCACGTATTCTCAGTTGAAATTACGAATTTTATACCGATTATATGCCAATTCCTGGGATCAGCGATGGGTCACATTTTGCCAAAACCCTCCCTGCAGTTTTAAAAATATCTGAAACATCCCAAATTCAACTCTTGAACCATATTTTGGAGCCAAATTCTGGCTCTCTGCACGTATTCGCAGTTTGAAATTACGACTTTTTTATACAGAAAAAATGTCAATTACTGAAAGCGGCGATGGATCACATTTTGCGCAAAACCTCCTTAAAGTTTTCAAAATATCCCAAACATCCCAAATTCGACGCTTGGGCCTTATTAAGGAGCCAAATTCTTGCTCTCTGCATGTATTCGCAGTTTGAAATTACGAATTTTATACCGAAAATATGCCAATTTCTGAGAGCAGCGATGGGTCACAGTTTGCCCAAACCCACCCTGTAGTTTTGAAAATATCCCAAACATCCCAAGTTCGACGCTTGAGCCATATTTTTGGCGCCAAATTCTGGCTCTCTGCACGTATTCGCAGTTTGAAAATTACGACTTTTTATATCGAAAATATGCCAATTACTGAACGCGCCGATGAGTCACATTTTGCCCAAACCCTCCCTGCAGTTTTGAAAATATCTCAAACATCCCAAATTCGACTCTTGAGCCATATTTTGGAACCAAACTCTGGCTCTCTGCACGTATTCGCAGTTTGAAATTACGACTTTTTATACGAATATATGCCAATTCCCTGGGATCAGCGATGGGTCACATTTTGACCAAACCTTCCCTGCAGTTTTAAAAATATCAGAAACATCCCAAATTCGACTCTTGAACCATATTTTGGAGACAAATTCTGGCTCTCTGCACTTATTCACAGTTTGAAATTACGACTTTTTATACAGAAAAAATGCCAATTACTGAAGCGGCGATGGATCACATTTTGCGCAAACCTCCCTGAAGTTTTCAAAATATCCCAAACATCCCAAATTCGACGCTTGGGCCGTATTAAGGATCAAAATTCTGGCTCTCTGCATGTATTCGCAGTTTGAAGTTACGAATTTTATACCGAAAATATGCCAATTACTGAGAGCGGCGATGGGTCACAGTTTGCCCAAACCCACCCTGCAGTTTTGAAAATATCCCAACATCTCAAGTTCGACGCTTGAGCCATATTTTTGGGCAAAATTCTGGCTCTCTGCACGTATTCGCAGTTTGAAATTACGACTTTTATATCGAAAATATGCCAATTACTGAACGCGCCGATTAGTCACATTATGCCCAAACCCTCCCTGCAGTTTTCAAAATATCCCAAACATCCCAAATTCAACTATGAAACAATATTTTGGAGGCAAATTCTGGCTCTCTGCACCTATTCGTAGTTTGAAATTTCGACTTTTTATACCGAATATATGCCAATTACTGGGATCAGCGATGGGTCACATTTTGCCCAAACCCTCCCTGCAGTTTTAAAAATATCACAAACATCCCCAAATTCGACGTTTGAACCATATTTTGGAGCCAAATTCTGGCACTCTGCATGTATTCGCAGTTTAATATTACGACTTTTTATACAGAAAAATGCCAATTACTGAGAGCGGCGATGGATCACATTTTGCCCAAAACCTTCCTGAAGTTTTCAAAGTATCCCAAACATCCCAAATTTGACGCTTGGGCCATATTAAGGAGCCAAATTCTGGCTCTCTGCATGTATTCGCAGTTTGAAATTACGAATTTTATACCAAAAATATGCCAATTACTGAGAGCGGCGATGGGTCACAGTTTGCCCAAACCCACCCTGCAGTTTTGAAAATATCCCAAATATCCCAAGTTTGACGCTTCAGCCATATTTTGGCGCCAAATTCTGGCTCTCTGCACGTATTCGCAGTTTGAAATTACGACTTTTTATACCGAAAATATTCCAATTACTGATCGCGCCGATGAGTCACATTTTGCCCAAACCCTCCCTGCAGTTTTCAAAATATCCCAAACATCCCAAATTCAACTATGGAGCAATATTTTAGAGGCAATTTTCTGGCTCTCTGCACGTATTCGTAGTTTGAAATTTCGACTTTTTATACCGAATATATGCCAATTACTGGGATCAGCGATGGGTCACATTTTGCCCAAACCCTCCCTGCAGTTTTCAAAATATCCCAAACATCCCAAATTCGACCCTTGAACCATATTTTGGAGCCAAGTTCTGGCTCTCTGCACTTATTCGCAGTTTGAAATTACGACTTTTTATACCGAAAATATTCCAATTACTGATCGCGCCGATGAGTCACATTTTGCCCAAACCCTCCCTGCAGTTTTCAAAATATCCCAAACATCCCAATTCAACTATGGAGCAATATTTTAGAGGCAATTTCTGGCTCTCTGCACGTATTCGCAGTTTAATATTACGACTTTTTATACAGAAAAAATGCCAATTACTGAGAGCGGCGATGGATCACATTTTGCCCAAACCCTCTCTGCAGTTTTCAAAATATCCCAAACATCCCAAATTCGACCCTTGAACCATATTTTGGAGCCAAGTTCTGGCTCTCTGCACTTTTTCGCAGTTTGAAATTACGACTTTTTATACCGAAAATATACCAATTACTGAAAGCAGCGATGGGTCACATTTTGTCAAAACCCCTCTGCAGTTTTCGAAATATCCCAAACATCCCAAATACGATCCTTGAGGAATATTTTGGAGCCAATTTCTGGCTCTCTGCACGTATTCGCAGTATGAAATTACGACTTTTTATACCGAAAATATGCCAGTTACTGAAAGCGGCGATGGATCACATTTTGCCCGAGCCCTCTCTGCAGTTTTCCAATTATCCCAAACGTCCCAAATTCGACGCTTGAGCCAAATTTTGGAGCCAAATTCTGGCTCTCGGCACGTTTTCTCAGTTTGAAATTGCGAATTTTATACCGAAAATATGCCAATTACTGAGAGCAGCGATGGGTCACAGTTTGCCCAAATTCACCCTGCAGTTTTGAAAATATCTCAAACATCCCAAATTCGACTCTTGAGCCATATTTTGGAACCAAACTCTGGCTCTCTGCACGTATTCTCAGTTTGAAATTACGAATTTTTTACCGAAAATATGCCAATTACTGAGAGCGGCGATGGGTCACAGTTTGCCCAAACCCACCCTGTAGTTTTGAAAATATCCCAAACATCCCAAGTTCGACGCTTGAGCCATATTTTTGGCGCCAAATTCTGGCTCTCTGCACGTATTCGCAGTTTGAAATTACGACTTTTTATATCGAAAATATTCCAATTACTGAACGCGCCGATGAGTCACATTTTGCCCAAACCCTCCCTGCAGTTTTGAAAATATCTCAAACATCCCAAATTCGACTCTTGAGCCATATTTTGGAACCAAACTCTGGCTCTCTGCACGTATTCGCAGTTTGAAATTACGACTTTTTATACCGAATATATGCCAATTCCTGGGATCAGCAATGGGTCACATTTTGCCCAAACCTTCCCTGCAGTTTTAAAAATATCAGAAACATCCCAAATTCGACTCTTGAACCATATTTTGGAGCCAAATTCTGGCTCTCTGCACGTATTCACAGTTTGAAATTACGACTTTTTATACAGAAAAAATGCCAATTACTGAAAGCGGCGATGGATCACATTTGCGCAAAACCTCCCTGAAGTTTTCAAAATATCCCAAACATCCCAAATTCGACGCTTGGGCACGTATTCGCAGTTTGAATTACGACTTTTTATATCGAAAATATGCCATTTACTGAACGCGCCGATTAGTCACATTACGCCCAAACCCTCCCTGCAGTTTTCAAAATATCCCAAACATCCCAAATTCAACTATGAAGCAATATTTTGGAGGCAAATTCTGGCTCTCTGCACGTATTCCTAGTTTGAAATTTCGACTTTTTATACCGAATATATGCCAATTACTGGGATCAGCGATGGGTCACATTTTGCCCAAACCCTCCTGCAGTTTTAAAAATATCACAAACATCCCAAATTCAACGTTTGAACCATATTTTGGAGCCAAATTCTGGCACCTCTGCATGTATTCGCAGTTTAATATTACGACTTTTTATACAGAAAAAATGCCAATTACTGAGAGCAGCGATGGATCACATTTTGCCCAAAACCTTCCTGAAGTTTTCAAAGTATCCCAAACATCCAAATTTGACGCTTGGGCCATATTAAGGAGCCAAATTCTGGCTCTCTGCATGTATTCGCAGTTTGAAATTACGAATTTTATACCAAAAATATGCCAATTACTGAGAACGGCGATGGGTCACAGTTTGCCCAAACCCACCCTGCAGTTTTGAAAATATCCCAAACATCCCAAGTTTGACGCTTCAGCCATATTTTGGCGCCAAATTCTGGCTCTCTGCACGTATTCGCAGTTTGAAATTACGACTTTTTATACCGAAAATATTCCAATTACTGATCGCGCCGATGAGTCAGATTTTGCCCAAACCCTCCCTGCAGTTTTCAAAATATCCCAAACATCCCAAATTCAACTATGGAGCAATATTTTGGAGGCAAATTCTGGCTCTCTGCACGTATTCGTAGTTTGAAATTTCGACTTTTTATACCGAATATATGCCAATTACTGGGATCCAACGATGGGTCACATTTTGCCCAAACCCTCCCTGCAGTTTTAAAAATATCACAATCATCCCAAATTCGACGTTTGAACCATATTTTGGAGCCAAATTCTGGCACTCTGCATGTATTCGCAGTTTAATATTACGACTTTATACAGAAAAAATGCCAATTACTGAGAGCGGCGATGGATCACATTTTTGCCCAAAACCTTCCTGAAGTTTTCAAAGTATCCCAAACATCCCAAATTGTGACGCTTGGGCCATATTAAGGAGCCAAATTCTGGCTCTCTGCAATTATTCGCAGTTTGAAATTACGAATTTTATACCAAAATATGCCAATTACTGAGAGCGCGATGGGTCAAAGTTTGCCCAAACCCACCCTGCATTTTTGAAAATATCCCAAAACATCCCAAGTTTGACGCTTCAGCTATATTTTGGCGCCAAATTCTGGCTCTCTGCACGTATTCGCAGTTTGAAATTACGACTTTTTATACCGAAAATATTCCAATTACTGATCGCGCCGATGAGTCACATTTTGCCCAAACCCTCCCTGCAGTTTTCAAAAATATCCCAAACATCCCAAATTCAACTATGGAGCAATATTTTGGAGGCAAATTCTGGCTCTCTGCACGTATTCGTAGTTTGAAATTTCGACTTTTATACCGAATATATGCCAATTACTGGGATCAGCGATGGGTCACATTTTGCCCAAACCCTCCCTGCAGTTTTAAAAATATCACAAACATCCCAAATTCGACGTTAGAAACCATATTTTGGAGCCAAATTCTGGCTCTCTGCATGTATTCGCAGTTTAATATTACGACTTTTTATACAGAAAAAATGCAATTACTGAGAGCGGCGATGGATCACATTTTGCCCAAACCCTCTCTGCAGTTTTCAAAATATCCCAAACATCCCAAATTCGACCCTTGAACCATATTTTGGAGCCAAATTCTGGCTCTCTGCACTTATTCGCAGTTTGAAATTACGACTTTTTATACCGAAAATATACCAATTACTGAAAGCGGCGATGGGTCACATTTTGTCCAAACCCCTCTGCAGTTTTCGAAATATCCCAAACATCCCAAATACGACCCTTGAGGAATATTTTGGAGCCAATTTCTGGCTCTCTGCACGTATTCGCAGTATGAAATTACGACTTTTTATACCGAAAATATGCCAGTTACTGAAAGCGGCGATGGAATCACATTTTGCCCGAGCCCTCTCTGCAGTTTTCCAAATATCCCAAACGTCCCAAATTCGACGCTTGAGCCAAATTTTGGAGCCAAATTCTGGCTCTCGGCACGTTTTCTCAGTTGAAATTACGAATTTATACCGAAATATGCCAATTACTGAGAGCAGCGATGGGTCACAGTTTGCCCAAATTCACCCTGCAGTTTTGAAAATATCTCAAACATCCCAAAAATTGACTCTTGAGCCATATTTTGGACCCACAACTCTGCTATCTGCTCGTATTCTCAGTTTGAAATTACGACTTTTTATACCGATTATATGCCAAATTCCTGGGATCAGCGATAGGTCACATTTTGCCAAAACCCTCCCTGCAGTTTTAAAAATATCAGAAACATCCCCAATTCGACTCTTGAACCATATTTTGGAGCCAAATTCTGGCTCTCTGCACGTATTCGCAGTTTGAAATTACGACTTTTTATACAGAAAATATGCCAATTACTGAAAGCGGCGATGGATCACATTTTGCGCAAAACCTCCCTGAAGTTTTCAAAATATCCCAAACATCCCAAATTCGACGCTTGGGCCGTATTAAGGAGCCAAATTCTGGCTCTCTGCATGTATTCGCAGTTTGAAATTTCGAATTTTATACCGAAATATGCCAATTACTGAGAGCGGCGATGGTCACGTTTGCCCAAACCCACCCTGTAGTTTTGAAAATATCCCAAACATCCCAAGTTCGACGCTTGAGCCATATTTTTGGCGCCAAATTCTGGCTCTCTGCACGTATTCGCAGTTTGAAATTACGACTTTTTATATCGAAAATATGCCAATTACTGAACGCGCCGATGAGTCACATTTTGCCCAAACCCTCCCTGCAGTTTTGAAAATATCTCAAACATCCCAAATTCGACTCTTGAGCCATATTTTGGAACCAAACTCTGGCTCTCTGCACGTATTCGCAGTTTGAAATTACGACTTTTTATACCGAATATATGCCAATTCCTGGGATCAGCAATGGGTCACATTTTGCCCAAACCTTCCCTGCAGTTTTAAAAAT
The DNA here is from genome assembly GCF_040958095.1 of Procambarus clarkii. Taxonomy (NCBI): domain Eukaryota; kingdom Metazoa; phylum Arthropoda; class Malacostraca; order Decapoda; family Cambaridae; genus Procambarus; species Procambarus clarkii. The sequence continues at coordinate 3,198,521 of NC_091237.1, forward strand.
ATCAGAAACATCCCAAATTCGACTCTTGAACCATATTTTGGAGCCAAATTCTGGCTCTCTGCACGTATTCACAGTTTGAAATTACGACTTTTTATACAGAAAAAATGCCAATTACTGAAAGCGGCGATGGATCACATTTTGCGCAAAACCTCCCTGAAGTTTTCAAAATATCCCAAACATCCCAAATTCGACGCTTGGGCCGTATTAAGGATCCAAATTCTGGCTCTCTGCATGTATTCGCAGTTTGAAGTTACGAATTTTATACCGAAAATATGCCAATTACTGAGAGCGGCGATGGGTCACAGTTTGCCCAAACCCACCCTGCAGTTTTGAAAATATCCCAAACATCTCAAGTTCGACGCTTGAGCCATATTTTGGGGCAAAATTCTGGCTCTCTGCACGTATTCGCAGTTTGAAATTACGACTTTTTATATCGAAAATATGCCATTTACTGAACGCGCCGATTAGTCACATTATGCCCAAACCCTCCCTGCAGTTTTCAAAATATCCCAAACATCCCAAATTCAACTATGAAGCAATATTTTGGAGGCAAATTCTGGCTCTCTGCACGTATTCGTAGTTTGAAATTTCGACTTTTTATACCGAATATATGCCAATTACTGGGATCAGCGATGGGTCACATTTTGCCCAAACCCTCCCTGCAGTTTTAAAAATATCACAAACATCCCAAATTCGACGTTTGAACCATATTTTGGAGCCAAATTCTGGCACTCTGCATGTATTCGCAGTTTAATATTACGACTTTTTATACAGAAAAAATGCCAATTACTGAGAGCGGCGATGGATCACATTTTGCCCAAAACCTTCCTGAAGTTTTCAAAGTATCCCAAACATCCCAAATTTGACGCTTGGGCCATATTAAGGAGCCAAATTCTGGCTCTCTGCAATTATTCGCAGTTTGAAATTACGAATTTTATACCAAAAATATGCCAATTACTGAGAGCGGCGATGGGTCACAGTTTGCCCAAACCCACCCTACAGTTTTGAAAATATCCCAAACATCCCAAGTTTGACGCTTCAGCTATATTTTGGCGCCAAATTCTGGCTCTCTGCACGTATTCGCAGTTTGAAATTACGACTTTTTATTCCGAAAATATTCCAATTACTGATCGCGCCGATGAGTCACATTTTGCCCAAACCCTCCTGCAGTTTTCAAAATATCCCAAACATCCCAAATTCAACTATGGAGCAATATTTTGGAGGCAAATTCTGGCTCTCTGCACGTATTCGTAGTTTGAAATTTCGACTTTTTATACCGAATATATGCCAATTACTGGGATCAGCGATGGGTCACATTTTGCCCAAACCCTCCCTGCAGTTTTAAAAATATCACAAACATCCCAAATTCGACGTTTGAACCATATTTTGGAGCCAAATTCTGGCTCTCTGCATGTATTCGCAGTTTAATATTACGACTTTTTATACAGAAAAAATGCCAATTACTGAGAGCGGCGATGGATCACATTTTGCCCAAACCCTCTCTGCAGTTTTCAAAATATCCCAAACATCCCAAATTCGACCCTTGAACCATATTTTGGAGCCAAATTCTGGCTCTCTGCACTTATTCGCAGTTTGAAATTACGACTTTTTATACCGAAAATATACCAATTACTGAAAGCGGCGATGGGTCACATTTTGTCCAAACCCCTCTGCAGTTTTCGAAATATCCCAAACATCCCAAATACGACCCTTGAGGAATATTTTAGAGCCAATTTCTGGCTCTCTGCACGTATTCGCAGTATGAAATTACGACTTTTTATACCGAAAATATGCCAGTTACTGAAAGCGGCGATGGATCACATTTTGCCCGAGCCCTCTCTGCAGCTTTCCAAATATCCCAAACGTCCCAAATTCGACGCATGAGCCAAATTTTGGAGCCAAATTCTGGCTCTCGGCACGTTTTCTCAGTTTGAAATTACGAATTTTATACCGAAAATATGCCAATTACTGAGAGCAGCGATGGGTCACAGTTTGCCCAAATTCACCCTGCAGTTTTGAAAATATCTCAAACATCCCAAATTCGACTCTTGAGCCATATTTTGGAACCAAACTCTGGCTATCTGCACGTATTCTCAGTTTGAAATTACGACTTTTTATACCGATTATATGCCAATTCCTGGGATCAGCGATGGGTCACATTTTGCCAAAACCCCCCTGCAGTTTTAAAAATATCAGAAACATCCCCAATTCGACTCTTGAACCATATTTTGGAGCCAAATTCTGGCTCTCTGCACGTATTCGCAGTTTGAAATTACGACTTTTTATACAGAAAATATGCCAATTACTGAAAGCGGCGATGGATCACATTTTGCGCAAAACCTCCCTGAAGTTTTCAAAATATCCCAAACATCCCAAATTCGACGCTTGGGCCGTATTAAGGAGCCAAATTCTGGCTCTCTGCATGTATTCGCAGTTTGAAATTACGAATTTTATACCGAAAATATGCCAATTACTGAGAGCGGCGATGGGTCACAGTTTGCCCAAACCCCCCTGTAGTTTTGAAAATATCCCAAACATCCCAAGTTCGACGCTTGAGCCATATTTTTGGCCCAAATTCTGGCTCTCTGCACGTATTCGCAGTTTGAAATTACGACTTTTTATATCGAAAATATGCCAATTACTGAACGCGCCGATGAGTCACATTTTGCCCAAACCCTCCTGCAGTTTTGAAAATATCTCAAACATCCCAAATTCGACTCTTGAGCCATATTTTGGAACCAAACTCTGGCTCTCTGCACGTATTCGCAGTTTGAAATTACGACTTTTTATACCGAATATATGCCAATTCCTGGGATCAGCGATGGGTCACATTTTGCCCAAACCTTCCCTGCAGTTTTAAAAATATCATAAACATCCCAAATTCGACTCTTGAACCATATTTTGGAGCCAAATTCTGGCTCTCTGCACGTATTCACAGTTTGAAATTACGACTTTTTATACAGAAAAAATGCCAATTACTGAAAGCGGCGATGGATCACATTTTGCGCAAAACCTCCCTGAAGTTTTCAAAATATCCCAAACATCCCAAATTTGACGCTTGGGCCATATTAAGGAGCCAAATTCTGGCTCTCTGCATGTATTCGCAGTTTGAAGTTACGAATTTTATACCAAAAATATGCCAATTACTGAGAGCGGCGATGGGTCACAGTTTGCCCAAACCCACCCTGCAGTTTTGAAAATATCCCAAAGATCCCAAGCTTGACGCTTCAGCCATATTTTGGCGCCAAATTCTGGCTCTCTGCACGTATTCGCAGTCTGAAATTACGACTTTTTATACCGAAAATATTCCAATTACTGATCGCGCCGATGAGTCACATTTTGCCCAAACCCTCCCTGCAGTTTTCAAAATATCCCAAACATCCCAAATTCAACTATGGAGCAATATTTTGGAGGCAAATTCTGGCTCTCTGCACGTATTCGTAGTTTGAAATTTCGACTTTTTATACCGAATATATGCCAATTACTGGGATCAGCGATGGGTCACATTTTGCCCAAACCCTCCCTGCAGTTTTGAAAATATCACAAACATCCCAAATTCGACGTTTGAACCATATTTTGGAGCCAAATTCTGGCTCTCTGCATGTATTCGCAGTTTAATATTACGACTTTTTATACAGAAAAAATGCCAATTACTGAGAGCGGCGATGGATCACATTTTGCCCAAACCCTCTCTGCAGTTTTCAAAATATCCCAAACATCCCAAATTCGACCCTTGAACCATATTTTGAAGCCAAATTCTGGCTCTCTGCACTTATTCGCAGTTTGAAATTACGACTTTTTATATCGAAAATATAACAATTACTGAAAGCGGCGATGGGTCACATTTTGTCCAAACCCCTCTGCAGTTTTCGAAATATCCCAAACATCCCAAATACGACCCTTGAGGAATATTTTGGAGCCAATTTCTGGCTCTCTGCACGTATTCGCAGTATGAAATTACGACTTTTTATACCGAAAATATGCCAGTTACTGAAAGCGGCGATGGATCACATTTTGCCCGAGCCCTCTCTGTAGTTTTCCAAATATCCCAAACGTCCCAAATTCGACGCTTTAGCCAAATTTTGGAGCCAAATTCTGGCTCTCGGCACGTTTTCTCAGTTTGAAATTACGAATTTTATACCGAAAATATGCCAATTACTGAGAGCAGCGATGGGTCACAGTTTGCCCAAATTCACCCTGCAGTTTTGAAAATATCTCAAACATCCCAAATTCGACTCTTGAGCCATATTTTGGAACCAAACTCTGTCTATCTGCACGTATTCTCAGTTTGAAATTACGACTTTTTATACCGATTATATGCCAATTCCTGGGATCAGCGATGGGTCACATTTTGCCAAAACCCTCCCTGCAGTTTTAAAAATATCAGAAACATCCCAAATTCGACTCTTGAACCATATTTTGGAGCCAAATTCTGGCTCTCTGCACGTATTCGCAGTTTGAAATTACGACTTTTTATACAGAAAATATGCCAATTACTGAAAGCGGCGATGGATCACATTTTGCGCAAAACCTCCCTGAAGTTTTCAAAATATCCCAAACATCCCAAATTCGACGCTTGGGCCGTATTAAGGAGCCAAATTCTGGCTCTCTGCATGTATTCGCAGTTTGAAATTACGAATTTTATACCGAAAATATGCCAATTACTGAGAGCGGCGATGGGTCACAGTTTGCCCAAACCCACCCTGTAGTTTTGAAAATATCACAAACATCCCAAATTCGACGCTTGAACCATATTTTGGAACCAAATTCTGGCTCTCTTCACTTATTCGCAGTTTGAAATTACGACTTTTTATATCGAAAATATACCAATTACTGAAAGCGTCAATGGGTCACATTTTGTCCAAACCCCTCTGTAGTTTTCAAAATATCCCAAATACGACCCTTGAGGAATATTTTGGAGCCAATTTCTGGCTCTCTGCACGTATTCGCAGTATGAAATTACGACTTTTTATACCGAAAATATGCCAGTTACTGAAAGCGGCGATGGATCTCATTTTGCCCGAGCCCTCTCTGCAGTTTTCCAAATATCCCAAACGTCCCAAATTCGACGCTTGAGCCAAATTTTGGAGCCAAATTCTGGCTCTCAGCACGTTTTCGCAGTTTGAAATTAAGAATTTTATACCAAAAATATGTCAATTACTGAGAGCGGCGATGGGTCACAGTTTGCCAAAATTCACCCTGCAGTTTTGAAAATATCTCAAACATCCCAAATTCGAATCTTGAGCCATATTTTGGAACCAAACTCTGGCTCTCTGCACGTATTCGCAGTTTGAAATTACGACTTTTTATACCGAATATATGCCAATTCCTGGGATCAGCGATGGGTCACATTTTGCCCAAACCCTCCCTGCAGCTTTAAAAATTTTACAAACATCCCAAATTCGACGCTTAAACCATATTTTGTAGCCAAATTCTGGTGTGGGAACTGACCTGTGAGATTTATATTTATTTAATTTATATGAATTTATATTTACGTTAATTTATATACTTCGATAGCAATTTGTATAATGATAAGTGGACTGTATTTCTGCAATAATCTCATAATCTCACAAATCGATCCTCTACACATTAGGGGGGTTTATTAAATTTATATATATGCAGCCAATCAAACTACAGTATTAACTACACATTATTAAACATTGAAGAGGTTCCTTATCTTATTTGTACAGCAGGTCTTAGTCCACCAGGTATAACTAGATTGTAGACACCACATTTTCCCTCTTTGAGGTAGCTTCCATCACCCTGGTAACTGATGCACAAAGCATACTTCCTCGTCTTGACCTTTAGTATGAAGCTATATCGTGCTCTAACCGGGTAACCCTATATACACTGACATTAATGGCCACTAATGATAGATAAATGGGTTTCGGAAAGACACTTCCCTTAAAATTGATGACAGCGTGTGATAATGGTGCACCTTTGGTTTCCATAACACTTCGTCCAAGAGAATTAACAGGAGCCGAATTTGCTCCCGTGAGCCTCTGTGGTCTCAATATAAACAATGGCTGCCACTCCCTCACCCCTGATGCCTGGCTTACATTGTCCAGATGACAGAAAGTGATAGAAGGGTCACATTTACTCTACTTTAATATTGATAATTAAGTTAATTTATATGAGATGTTTTTATGATGGTAAAGTCCAAAGACTAATGTATTTAAGAATAATTCCCAGCAGAATAGCTGGTGAATTTATAATAGTATGTGGTGATGATATCCTGTTTTCTATAGACAGTAATTCCACTACAAGTTACGTTTTCTATGGGTTAACTTGTTTATACAATACAGCAATTATGTCTGTATGATTATTAAATGGTGTCGGATTTTCCGACATAATTCCCCAGGGGCTGCTCACGGGTCGAGGTCCTCTTTAGAACAGACGAACACCGATACTCCTCCTTCGAATTATTAGATTAATTTGATGTTAGTAGTTAGTAATCACACATTTGTGCGTCTGTTCGTACAGGACGGATGTCCCGTACTAGAGTTGCAGGGGTTAGAAGTCTAATGCGATTTCATTTCCCTGTTAACTCTTGAAAGGCTAATATTCAAGCCTAATTACTTATTATTTAACCCAAAGACTGGATGTTATCAAGTACTACAGTCAAGTATGATTCAGGGACTGCAGTGAGATCAGTGACATTAGATATAACTTGAAGTTTGTTCAGGTAACTGGTCACTGATATATAAACACTGAGGCCCATGGAATATATCTTGATTAAATAATAAATTTATCAAATCAGTCATCATATTTACTGGGGTTTAATTTAGTTAATTGATTCAGAGGATTGAATAGCCCATCATTAAAGTAAAGTATGGTTTTGAGACTGCAGTGGGTTCAGTGACATTGGTCGCAGTGACTTGTAGCTGTTTAGGCTACTGTTCACTGATTTGCCACTGAGGCCTCATGAACTCATCTTCAGCTTCAAATGATGATACTAACATCAACCTCTGTTACTATAGTCAGCTGTAATCTCCTTAGTATAATGCTACTGGAGAAATATAATCAGCTGACAAATTTAGTTTCTACTGGTATTGTTTATCTGCAGGCATAGGTCTCCTCAGGCTTGATACTGGGCCTGAGAGTAATTTACCTCCTGCAGAGTTTAACATGGTTATACCCTGATATTTAGTAGGGCTACCGATGAATCGATGACAATAGTCTGTCCCAACAAGGAGACCGAAGTCGGTGAGGTGATCAGACTTAATATTATCTGCCAATTTTATTCCTCTATTTCTCAGGAATTTGGCTGTTGCTCTCAGACCTTGAACTTGTAGGTCTACTGGTATTTGGTCCACCACAATGGCTTGTACTCTACAGACGTACCTGCCTAAACGTACTGATGGTTGTACCACCTGGTAGACTTGAGGTCCTGCATCTGTTACAAACCCTGAGATATTGAATGACATCTGGGCTACAGGCCTTAATTGTAATTCATCTGCCAGCTTTTTAGTGACATATGTTCTCTGGGATGCTTGGTCAAACAACCCACGGGTATGGACCTTGGCCCTCTTATTCAGGATGGTAATTTGGGCAGTAGGCAAAGTCGTATTACCTTTAGACTTTGCCGATTGGACACTCTTTGTTTGTTGAACCTTGCAGTACTGTACTGTGGTGGGAATGCTGTCTTCCACCTTGGGGTTTGGAGACGTTGTTTTGGCGTCTCTGCACAATGCTGCATGGTGCTGACCTTTGTTACACCTATTACAGGTGTGTAATTGGGTATCACAGTCGTTGATGTTGTTTCCTGAGGCACCTCGTGCAATGTTGCAAATCTTTGAGTCGCTCAACACGGGCGTCACTATCAGGAAAATTAGAGCAGTGGTACATTGAATGTTTCTCATTGCAGAACAAACATGTTCCATAGCTTCCAGTACCCTTTGGTGTCACGTTCTTGGATGACACAGTAACTATAGGCTTGGAGGGTCCCACTGCATATACGCCCACACTGCCACTGTTCCACTTTGGTGTTGAATTATATTGTCTAGATTGATTTGGAGTACCTTTGGTACTCTGTGGTTTACTATTATTGGTTTCTGAGGGTTTACTTGGTGGTTTTAATTTGTCATGTGTTCGTAATTGATGAACTACTGACTTTAAACCTTCAGATATTTCATTCATAGATAAGATGCTTTTATTGTAATGAGCACTCTGTAATGAGTCTCAATATGTCCCTAGGTATTTTCTCCTGGACAATTATTTTCAAGACCCATTCTGCCCCGTTTGTATCTGCTGTCAGGCTGAGGGCATTGATCAATGATTCTACCTCCAGCTTGAAGACTTGGAGTGAATCAGCTGAAGCCTCCGGTGGGGGTAAATGCAACAGCTCATGTACTAAATGTGATGTTCTTACTTCTGGATCAGCATAATTATCCTTGAGAAGTTTTACTGCCAGATCATAGCCGTCATTAGTTAATCTCAGATGGGATACTACTGTTTTAGCCTCACCTGATAATTGGCCTTGCAAATAAGAGAATTTACTACTCTTTGGTAAAGATTGTTTTGAGTCTACAAGGTCAACGAATTTGTTCCAAAATTCATCCCAATCTTCCTCATCTTTTCCTGAGAAAGTGGGTAAATTAATTGGAGGGAGTCGAGCTTCTGCTTGACTCGTATTAGATGCAACTGTTGTTGTTGTTGCTGTTGCCTTGTTCTGGGTAATTAATTTGACATAAGGCTGTAACGTGGCCTGAGT
>NC_091237.1:3207733-3307418 GCF_040958095.1 Procambarus clarkii
TGGCGTTCTGGGCTACTAGGTACGACATATATAATATATATATATGTCGTACCTAGTAGCCAGAACTCACTTCTCAGCCTACTATGCAAGGCCCGATTTGCCTAATAAGCCAAGTTTTCATGAATTAATGTTTTTTCGTCTGCCTAACCTACCTAACCTAACCTAACCTAGCGTTTTTTGACTACCTACCTAACCTGGCGGTGGGGTGGTTCAAATAGCCTCGGCTATCACCTCATTATGTCCGGTCGTGATGGTCAAGTGGATTAAGGCGTCTTGTACATACCAGTTGCGTTGCTTCTGGGAGTATGGGTTCGAGTCACTTCTGGGGTGTGAGTTTTCAGTTGCATATGTCCTGGGGACCATTCAGGCTTGTTCGCATCTGTGTTCCTCACGTGTGCCCCAAAGAATGAGGTGATTTGGTAAAATGCTATGCCCAAGATAACTATCCGAGTGCCTGCGGTGGGGTGGTTCAAATAGCCTCGGCTATCACCTCATTATGTCCGGTCGTGATGGTCAAGTGGATTAAGGCGTCTTGTACATACCAGTTGCGTTGCTTCTGGGAGTATGGGTTCGAGTCACTTCTGGGGTGTGAGTTTTCAGTTGCATATGTCCTGGGGACCATTCAGGCTTGTTCGCATTTGTGTTCCTCACGTGTGCCCCAAAGAATGAGGTGATTTGGTAAAATGCTATGCCCAAGATAACTATCCGAGTGCCGGCGGTGGGGTGGTTCAAATAGCCTCGGCTATCACCTCATTATGTCCGGTCGTGATGGTCAAGTGGATTAAGGCGTCTTGTACATACCAGTTGCGTTGCTTCTGGGAGTATGGGTTCGAGTCACTTCTGGGGTGTGAGTTTTCAGTTGCATATGTCCTGGGGACCATTCAGGCTTGTTCGCATTTGTGTTCCTCACGTGTGCCCCAAAGAATGAGGTGATTTGGTAAAATGCTATGCCCAAGATAACTATCCGAGTGCCGGCGGTGGGTGGTTCAAATAGCCTCGGCTATCACCTCATTATGTCCGGTCGTGATGGTCAAGTGGATTAAGGCGTCTTGTACATACCAGTTGCGTTGCTTCTGGGAGTATGGGTTCGAGTCACTTCTGGGGTGTGAGTTTTCGTTTGCATATGTCCTGGGGACCATTCAGGCTTGTTCGCATATATATATATATATATATATATATATATATATATATATGTCGTACCTAGTAGCCAGAACTCACTTTTTGGCCTACTATTCAAGGCCCGATTTGCCTAATAAGCCAAGTTTTCCTGAATTAATATATTTTTTCTAATTTTTTTCTTATGAAATGATAAAGCTACCCATTTCATTATGTATGAGGTCATTTTTTTTTATTGGAGTTAAAATTAACGTAGATATATGACCGAACCTAACCAACCCTACCTAACCTATCTTTATAGGTTAGGTTTGGTTAGGTAGCCGAAAAAGTTAGGTTAGGTTAGGTTAGGTAGGTTAGGTAGTCGAAAAACAATTAATTCATGAAAACTTGGCTTATTAGGCAAATCGAGCCTTGCATAGTAGGCTGAGAAGTGCGTTCTGGCTACTAGGTACGACATATATATATATATATATATATATATATATATATATATATATATATATATATATATATATATATATATATATATATATATGTCGTACCTAGTAGCCAGAACGCACTTCTCAGCCTACTATGCAAGGCCCGATTTGCCTAATAAGCCAAGTTTTCATGAATTAATGTTTTTCGACTACCTAACCTAACTTTTTCGGCTACCTAACCTAACCTAACCTATAAGATAGGTTAGGTTAGGTTAGGTAGGGTTGGTTAGGTTCGGTCATATATCTACGTTAATTTTAACTCCATAAAAAAAATTGACCTCATACATAATGAAATGGGTAGCTTTATCATTTCATATGAAAAAAATTAGAGAAAATATATTAATTCATGAAAACTTGGCTTATTAGGCAAATCTGGCCTTGCATAGTAGGCTGAGAAGTGCGTTCTGGCTACTAGGTACGACATATATATATATATATATATATATTATATATATATATATATATATATATATATATTATATATATATAATATTATATATATCTATATATATATATCTATATATATACATATAACGAGGAGACTACTAAGGAGGAAAAATTTATTATACAAAAATTTTAACACTTCGAGCTCACGGCGTTCAAAAAAAATCATACCCTATGCTCTTTGGGCGGTTCGCGCGCCTACGCGGTAAGACCGAAAAGTGTACACTTTTTTGACTGTCCTGACAATAATTGAAGGCGCACGTATTTAAATTTGGTATCACTGTGTTCGCAATAAAATTGTCTATACGAACATACCTATAAAATGCCGCCAAAGCATAAGGACTATCAACACCAAATAAAAAACTATTCAGATCACTCGCCGAGAGCGCCAAACAGCAACAAAATGTTTCCACTCTCTTAATGGTTGCGAAGCCTACAGTTGTCCTACATCGCTAATTGTGGTATCATTAAAATCGCAATAAAATTCTCTACACGGACATATGCATATAAATATAGATTCAATGTCGTAGCCCACCCAAAACAGTGTGGGAAGTGGCCGAAGTGTTACCCGCGGCGGCATATCGCCGAAACTCGCTTTGAAAAGTGTATATTCAATTCACTGTTCCTGACATTATTTGTCGATGTATGTATTTCATTTTTGTACCAATGTGCTCGCAATAGAATGTTCTATAAGAACATAAGTATTAAAGGTCACATAAGGATGCATTCGACCAGCAACATATATAAAAACTTTGTCGATTATACTCGTCGTGCCAATAATACAATTGTTTTACCACGATGATTCACTGCCACGCCGTTCTCTTTAATAAGCTGTTCGGCTATTAGAGAAAACGTAAATTTCATGGCAAACATTTGTAAACTATTCTCAAGTTGATCGGATAATAAATGGATTTTATACAAATATTATTTCTCGTGATCCCCCGAGAGGGGCACGCGTGCGGTGTGATTAATAATATTGGTGACAACGACGGTCTGCTGGAATGCGCCAATGTTTTAACATGTGGAATATAAATATAACTTCCAAATCTAACACAACTGGCCGTTCCTCGGTGGCTTGATTGTCTTAGTTGTTAGTCTGGCTCTGGGGCGGCCGGGTCAAACCCGCACCAGACAGTCCCAGTGTTGGTCTGTGTGGGATGACCTTCTTGCTGACCTTGGCTTAACTGTCTGGTGGGATGTGACTGCTGACCTTGGCTTAACTGTCTGGGTGGGATGACCTTGTTGCTGACCTTGGCTTAACTGTCTGGGTGGGATGTGACTGCTGACCTTGGCTTAACTGTCTGGGTGGACAGGTATGTACAGGGACGCCTTAATCCGCTTGACCATCACGACCGGACATAAGGAAGTGACAGCCGAAGCTATTTGAACCACTTCCCCGCGGCACTCGGATGGTAATCTTGGCATAGCATTTTATCAAATCACCTCATTCTTTGGGGCACACGTGAGGAACACAAATGCAAATGTTTTCAGTTGTATATAGTCCTGGGACCATTCAGGCTTGTTTGCATATATATATATATATATATATATATATATATATATATATATATATATATTATATATATATATATATATATATATATATATATATATATATGCGAACAAGCCGGAATGGTCCCCAGGACAATATGCAACTGAAAACTCACACCCCAGAAGTGACTCGAACCCATACTCCCAGGAGCAACGCAACTGGTATGTACAAGACTCCTTAATCCACTTGACCATCACGACCAGACATAATGAGGTGATAGCCGAGGCTATTTGAACCACCCCACCGCCGGCACTCGGATAGTAATCTTGGGCATTCCGTCGCCATTGAAGATATATAAGAAATATTGAGAAGATTCGTGTTAGAATGATTAATCTTTCCCCTTTCGGTCCTGTTCAACTACATACGTTCACAAGAATGACTGCTACCAAAATATGCCAGTATTAGAATGCACCACCCAGCAGAAAGAAATCAAGCTTTCACGATAAAATATCGTCAATATCTGATTCTAAATCAGATACACAAGGCAGAGATTAACGATAACAAAGCGCAACTACTTCATGCTACAGACCAATGGATACACACCAACATCGGCGAAGACCTCCGTACTCGAATCGACCGAAACCTCGACATTCTTGCAGATTGACATCGCCACAGCACCGTAACCAGGATCCTCAAGAAACTGACAACATTATTCGGAGGACCTATGGCGATTCCTCGACCTAGAAATGGCTTCTTAAACTTTGCTGAATCAATCTCACGGAGAACCAAATCTCTCTCTTAAATCTGGGAATAAACTGTTACGTTATTTCCAGACCAAGTGAGATGGCCCGGAAAGTGGAGTTGGAGACTCCTATTGGAGGACATATTCGACCTCGAGAAGCAAGTGAAGGTTACCACTAAAGATACCTTGTAAGCGGAACTTATTGCAGAAGGAAATATTCGAGGTAACTACAGATGCACATTACTGTTCCCTGAGCTCTGAGCAGATGCTAAGGGCCTTCCTGAAAATAAGGAGATAGTCGTCAGGAGAGGTGACAAGTCGCCAATATACATTATTCTTAAAAAAAAGACGAATATCTAGCAAAAATGAACCTCATCCTCTCTGCCAAAATAAATTCCAAAGTGTCACGAGGGACACTAAAGCCGAATTGAAAACGAAGATAAACAGATTGATTGAAACTGTGAATGCTAAGAATTCTGGACTCCACCTGTCAAAGATTACCAGGGAATACAAACATGGTTATGCATATGGGAATGTCAAGACCCACAAACCTGGAAACCCTCTTCGGTAAATCATCAGCCAGACACCCACACCCATATACAGACTTGCCAAGCTGACTCCTTATGTGCCTTGTGCTTTTTAGCCTGAAGTCTCCAAACGCCATGCAACCTCTGAAGAATCAACTAACAACTCTCTGTTATTAGTGTGTTTTACAGGATTTTCTTTTCGACTGTTCATAAAACGGAGGAAAGTGTCCTAAAATATATTATTTATAGGAACGTTGTCCCCACAAACACAAATAAGAAGATACAATAAACAATTTACTAGAAAAACATACAAACGGCAAACCTATTTATGAAGAACTCTCCAGACACCAAACAGAACGCCTTAAAAGAGACCAACGTCGTCTATGCCTTGCCCACTTGGGGACTCTCAGCCCCAAAGATCTCAGTATAGGCAAGAAAACAACGTCTCTCTCTAGGGGATTAACAATGCACAAACAACAGGGCTCCATCATGGAACATATAATCCCCTCACACAACCAGACCATCACCAGAGAAATCTTAACAAGCAACACACAAATTATCGACAGATACAAAGACAACAGGAGACTCGACATCAGCGAGGCCCTACATTTCAAAAAGTCAAAACCAACTATCAACAGCCAATTAACACATAATTACATTCTACCCACTTCAAGACCCCGATCAAACACAAAAACAGTAGAAGCAAGAACATAGAACACGCAATAGCCGATCTATACCAATTGATCCATTTGTTCATCTCAATCATGTTCTGTATCATCTCACTCAAAGCGAATATAAGCCTTGGCAGAGTATGGAGAATTAATCTTTGAAGAAGTAAGTAGTGCCTTGTGACATGCTTCCCTAGGCATCAGACCATAAATATAGTGAGGAAAATGAACTTTGGAGGGTAATTTTTCAACTTTTCTCGACAGTGAAGAAAAACATAAGAAATATGAAGAAGATTCGTGTTAGAATAATTAGTCTTACCCTTTTGGTCATTTACAACAACATATGAGTCGGAGGAACGTGTCGGGTGTGTGACGAATCTCACGGCCTTAGAAACGATGGAACTCTATGCCAACACAACGGCTGTGAGGGGTTCATGGATGCTACCTGTAGAGAGAGAAAGTCTGCAGGTCCCCCGGCACCCCCACGCATCCCAGTAAACTTCGTGTCATCAGATGACCTCCTGGGGGCCATCAAAGCATCCACCACCAGAACTCTTCTCCACATTCCTAAAGCAGTGCGCCCATTTGCAGCAGGGAAATATACAGACCTTCTAAGGAAAGTGATTGAACGGTCAGCAAATCTTAATGCTGCGGTTACCATCAAAGCATAGCATAATTTGCTCCTGTTTGGCAATATTTGCTTAGGCGTACCTGCAAGAGGAGGCAAGTCACTAGCCTCTTCAGTCACTAGGGCAATAAATAATTTCCCCAGAGCTGACAACTTGATCCCCATCCCTCCTCAACGCCAAAACCGTCGTGGCAGACCGAAGAGTTCCAATGACAGTTTTAAACTAGGAACACAAATGACCCAAAAAATTGAAGAGTGCAACACAGTAGGAGCAATTAGGTTACTTACCAGCGAAAACATAATCGCACCTAGAAATACCAATACCGCCGTCTCACTGAGAGAGAAGCACCCTCCTAGAGTACCATGGGAACCCACTGCTCGGGACACAAATGTCCCAGACATGGACCTCTATTCCTCCAAGCGTCTGAGGTATACAAAGCCATCATGTCATTTCCACCAGGTTCAGCAGGGGGGATACACTGGAGTAAGACCTCAGCACCTCAAGGAGATGGTAAACCCGGTTCTCGGCGAAGTTGCCGAGACACTACTGTCAGAGGTCACAAAGTTTGTCAACGACTGCCTCTCTGGGTTGATCCCAGATACAATTAAACCTTTCTTCTTCAGAGCATCCCTTTGTGCCCTTAAGAAGAAAGATGGAGTCAGACCCATTGCCGTGGGTAACACACTTCGGCGCCTTGTTGCTAGGGCAGCTGTCAGAAACATCAGCACGGAAGCTGCAGTGATGCTTCGATCCCATCAACTAGGTTTTGGTGTTCCTCATGTCTGTGAAGCATCAGCTCATGCAGAACGAGCCTATATTAGGCACCTCCCAGAAAATATGGCATTAATTAAATTAGACTTTAAAAATGCCTTCAACCAGGTAAAAAGGGGTGTGGTACTGGAAGCAGTTCGAGCAAGCTTTCCTTGTCTACTTCCTTTCGTTTCACGAGATTAATTGGGGAATTGACGCTGCTGTTTGGGGAACATGAAGTTGTTTCTGCAGAAGATGTCCAGCAGGGAGACCCACTTGCCCTTTCTTTTTTTGCATGGCTGTTAAAGAGGTCACAAGCAGGTTGACCAGCGAACTCAACATCTGGTTCCTGGACTAGATATATCAGAACTAGCTGGTCTGGGTTAGTTTTGGTATAGTTCGGCATAGTTTCGATTGGAGGATAGGATAGGTTAGGTTTGGATTGGATTGGAGGATAGGATGTGTTAATACCAGTCAGTTAGATTAGGTCAGGTTAGGATAGGTAAGATTTAGTTTCGATTGGAGGATGGGATATGTTAGTGCTTGCTGGAGTAGGATAGGTTAGGTTTGGATTGGAGGATAGGATGTAATAGCACCAGTCAGTTAGACTAGGTTAGGTTAGTTTTGGAATGAACACGACACGATTATGCTAGCTGGTACATTCAACCCGTTCTCGCAAATTTAATAAGTCAATATTGACTTATTAGTTGCGTGCATAGGTGACAAACTAAACATAATAGTTTCTCTTGAAAAGCTTCATAGAAAACACCGACCTTACCTAACCTACTTAGTATGTTAAAATAAGCATCTTATAGCTTCGTAATTACAATTGTTACTTAACCTATTATAGGTATAGGTTAGGTAATAATTGTAATTACGAAGCAATAAGATGCTTATCTTAACATACTAAGTAGGTTAGGTAAGGTCTGTGTTTTCTATGAAGCTTTTCAAGGGAAACTATTATGTTAAGTATGTCACCTATGCACATATTTAATAAGTCAATATTGACTTATTAAATTTGCGAGAACGGGTTGGGTACATTATAGGTTAGGTTTGGAATGGGTTAGGATATAATAGCGCTAGTTGGACTAGGTTGGGCTAAGTCTTGTTTGGATGGGGTATGCTACTGTTAGTTGGAGTAGGATAGGTTAGGTTAGTTTAGGTTTGGAATGGGGATGATATGATAGTGCTAACTGAAGTAGGATAGGTTAGGAAAGGTAGGATGGGTTAGGCTGGCTTCGCTTTCTATAGGATTGTGCCCTGATAAAGCTAGGTTAGGGAATATTCATACAAGGATGGGACATGTTACTGCTAGTTGGATCTAGGTTGGGTTAGATTTGAAGTGGAGAGGATATGTTAGTGCTAGTTGGAGTGGGATAGGATGGGTTAGGCTGTTTTGATTGAACGTGAGAATGCATAAAAAAATTTACATCTCCAGACGCATTTTTTCGCTGTACTGAGTTGCCAGATGTACGAGAAAAACAGTTTTGTGTAGTATAAAGTGCATAATTTATATACAGCACTGCACAATTCCTGTTACTGTGGTGAATTCCCTCGTTTATGAAAATGCTTGAGGAACTAAAATGTTGCTCTCCCCCCTGCAATGAAGCAGTGGTAGCAACACTAGGGTGATTATTGCAATCAGCATTTAGTTTATTGCTCTTTCTAACGTGAAATGCATATTTTTGCCATATCACTATAATGCAAACTATGTTTTTTGCGAATAAAATAATATAAATGTACAAAAAAATTATTCTCCAGCCCTAGATAAGGATGGATATTAGGACAACTTACCAACGGAGTGGCTAGACATACGATTCTCCTTAAATTTCAGTACGACATTTGGGCTTTTTTTTAGTTTTCGAACTTAACACTGCATAAATGAATGATTGCAGCTGTAGATGACTAAAATGTATATCTTATACCTCTGATTAGGTTAGGTGGGAATGGCTAGTCTAGCCATTTTTTAATAATAACATCAAAAACAGTACATGAGCAGGTAGGACGCTAAAAGTCGCATAGGTCATCTGGTGACGTCACACAGTTTGAACAGTAAGGTGCTCTGGTACCTTAACACTTTATTTGTTGCTAATACCCTATCTCTATACTGAGGTCGCTTTTTACGACGTCGCTAAACAACAACTGGTCTGTAGAATGTATTTGTTTGTTATATAATAAGTTAGGTTAGGATGGTTTGATAGGGTTTATGAAATGAATAACAGAAAATATGAGCAATGAGCGAAAATACGAGCAAAAGGTAACTGAATATCGTCTCTGATGAAGCACAGTACAGTTGAGGTATTGAGTGATTAAGAGTTCGCACTAATGTGTGAACCTCCTAGGATCCGCATCTTGCCCGTCGGCTCGAAGCTTTGAGCTCATTGACGCCTCGCGCCACATTAAGGATCATGACGTCAGAAAGAAGGTAACTGCAGAAGGCCTTAGTTAAAAAAAAAAAACATGAGAGGCTTGCTTTCACTCATTGTAGTTTATAAGAACATAAGAACAAAGGTAACTGCAGAAGGCCTATTGGCCCATACGAGGCAGCTCCTATTCTATAACCACCCAATCCCACTCATATACTTGTTCAACCCGCGCTTGAAACAATTGAAGGACACCACCTCCACCACGTTACGCGGCAATTGGTTCCACAAATCAACAACCCTGTTACTGAACCAGTATTTACCCAAGTCTTTCCTAAATCTAAACTTATCCAATTTATACCCATTGTTCCGTGTTCTGTCTTGTGTTGATATTTTTAATACCCTATAAATATCCCCCCTGTTATGTCCATTCATCCACTTGTAAACCTCTATCATGTCACCCCTAACTCTTCGCCTTTCCAGTGAATGCAACTTAAGCTTTGTTAATCTTTCTTCATATGAAAGATTTCTAATTTGGGGAATTAACTTAGTCATCCTACGTTGGACACGTTCAAGTGAATTTATATCCATTCTATAATACGGTGACCAAAACTGAACTGCATAATCTAAATGGGGCCTAACCAGAGCAAGATATAGCTTAAGAACCACACCAGGTGTCTTGTTACTAACGCTTCGATTAATAAATCCCAGTGTCCTATTCGCCTTATTACGAACATTCATGCATTGATCCTTTTGTTTTAAATTCTTACTAATCATAACTCCCAGATCCTTTTCGCAATCCGACTTCGCAATCTCAACCCCATCTAGCTCGTATCTTGTAACTCTATCATCATTTCCTAGCCTCAGAACTTTACATTTATCAGCATTAAACTGCATTTGCCAATCATTTGACCATTTATATATATATATATATATATATATATATATATATATATATATATATATATATATATATATATATATATATATATATATATATATATATATATATATATTAGTATATTTTGGTAGCAGTCTTTCTTGTAGACATATATTATTAAATATGACCGAAAAAGTAAGATTAATAATTCTAACACGAATTTTCTCGATCTTTCGTACATTTCTTTTCACTGTTGGTGGTAATTCAAAAATCAATTCTCCAAAATTCATTTTTATTTCTAGTCTGACGCGACACTTGAGCGCGTTTCGTAAAACTTATTACATTTTCAAAGACTTTAGTTTACACATGCACAACTGAATAGAACTTACACATCTCCGATTTGTTTATATCTACATTTGAGTGAGGTGGATGGGGTGAGGTGTTATTAATAGGGTATTAATTTCATCAACACAAGATAGAACACGAAACAATGGGTATTGAATGGAAGTGATTGTAGAAAGCCTATTGGTCCATATTTCTTGATGCTTCTATAATGGAGCGGAGTCTTGAGGTGGGTAGAATATAGTTGTGCATTAATTGGCTGTTTATTGCTGGTGTTGACTTCTTAATGTGTAGTGCCTCGCAAACATCAAGCCGTCTGCTATCGCTGTATCTATCGATGATTTCTGTGTTGTTTACTAGGATTTCTCTGGCGATGGTTTGGTTGTGGGAAGAGATTATATGTTCCTTAATGGAGCCCTGTTGCTTATGCATCGTTAAACGCCTAGAAAGAGATGTTGTTGTCTTGCCTATATACTGGGTTTTTTGGAGCTTACAGTCCCCAAGAGGGCATTTGAAGGCATAGACGACGTTGGTCTCTTTTAAAGCGTTCTGCTTTGTGTCTGGAGAGTTTCTCATGAGTAGGCTGGCCGTTTTCCTGGTTTTATAGTAAATCGTCAGTTGTATCCTCTGATTTTTGTCTGTAAGGATAACGTTTCTATTAACAATATCTTTCAGGACCCTTTCCTCCGTTTTATGAGCTGTGGAAAAGAAGTTCCTGTAAAATAGTCTAATAGGGGGTATAGGTGTTGTATTAGTTGTCTCTTCAGAGTTTGCATGGCGTTTCACTTTCCTTCTTATGATGTCTTCGACGAAACCATTGGAGAAGCCGTTGTTGACTTGGACCTGCCTTACCCTACAGAGTTCTTCGTCGACTTGCTTCCATTCTGAGCTGTGGCTGAGAGCACGGTCGACATATGCGTTAACAACACTCCTCTTGTACCTGTCTGGGCAGTCGCTGTTGGCATTTAGGCACATTCCTATGTTCGTTTCCTTAGTGTAGACTGCAGTGTGGAAACCTCCGCTCTTTTCCATGACTGTTACATCTAGAAAGGGCAGCTTCCCATCCTTTTCCATCTCGTAAGTGAAACGCAGCGCGGAACTCTGCTCAAATGCCTCCTTCAGCTCCTGCAGATGTCTGACATCAGGTACCTGTGTAAAAATGTCGTCAACATACCTGCAGTATATGGCTGGTTTCAAGTTCATGTCGACTAAGACTTTTTGCTCGATGGTATTTTACAGCTGTCACTTGGCACTCCGCTCTACTACACTCTCTCGTTATTCAAGAGTACCGGATGGGAGTACAAGAGGACCAGGTATCGACGTCTACGCATGGGAGAAGCAAGATCGACATCATCATCGTCTGCGACTACATTCAACGTCCATCAGCATCGATTTTATTATGACTCAATATGAACTTTTGGTACAAAAGACAAAGTTGGCTCTGAAAATCTGTGTAAAGAATATCTGGACACTTTTGTTTAAATGTTGAAAAACAGATTTAGAATCACAATACTGTGTTTAAATGTTAAAAAACAGATTTAAATATTTCTCTGGTATAATGATATGAAATTTTACTCTATAAATTGGTAAGTAATTAAAATCGAAGCCCCTGTGTAATTGTCTAAGCCCAGAACGAATAGTTATGGAAAATTATGTTGTTTTTTTCAGAATGTTTGAACACAGGAGAGGCGGACCAATATAAACATTGACACTCTTACAGTGAGTGCGAACACTTGGCTGTACAGTCAGCCGAAACCTGTGATATAGTATAGTAGGATTTTTTTTTTTATATTTTAGATACATGTAATAAAACTAGGTGTGTTCCTTGAGAATGTCATGGTTGACATTGATTGGGGAGTGGAGAATACACGGATGTGAACTTAGTAAAGTTCAATGGTACGCTCTCGGATGACTGAAAGTTCAGTCTGTAGTTATAAGTTTTTATGTTTCATGGTGAGCACGGTGTCCGGCTCTAGAGGACACATGAAGTTGGCTAGTGAAGAGCCAAGAGATTTTAATAGCTAGTCTTTGCTGTTAAAGTAGGGACATGTTATTTAGCTATGTCAGTAAGTGTAGGATGTATGTTTCCTGATGTTGGAGGATTGCTGTCAGTCGACAGCCGAGATATTGATGTATTTGAACATGTTTATTGGAATGTTGTTGGACAATCTGATGAATGTCAAATTTTCTTAGATAGGTAAGCTTTTGTTGCGGCATGAGTTGAGTTTCTTGTGGGTTTGGATACAAAACCTCGTTATTTTGAACAAATTAACAAGGTTTACTAAGTTGCTTGTGCGGGGGGGGGGGGTTGTAACAAACTAGGTTTGTTTAAGAATTATCCAGTATTGTTCTCTCAGACATGTGAGTTTGGGAAGATTGGATGGAGTCAAGTGGTTGTGACCTGACTCTGGAGCACTAGGCGCATCCCCCTGGTAATTAGCAGCCTGGGTCACAAAATGGCTGGCGCCATTTGTCTCATAGCAACGTATAATGAATCATTCTATAGTATTCAGTATTTAGAGAAATTAGTCTTCATTCAAATTGAATAATGTTCCTGGTTATAGTATCGAGAGGATCCTAATTGTAAGGATAATGAGTAAGTCACCATCAGTGACGTCACTAGCGGGACTAGTCTCTGCCGCACAATCATTTGGGCGACCTTAGGTCACGAAGGTCACCAAAGCTCCATATTTTTGTTATTTTCTCAAAGATCAAATAGCCATTTTGTAAACAGAAATAGCTCTTCCCTAGATGCTTGTGTAATAAATTTCAGTTAAAAGAACTCAACCAATCTGGGTCATTCAGTGCAACAGAGGTTAGTTGTTAAACGTAAGCCTTGCTACTAACTTAGAAAAACTAGGCGGAAGAATACTCTGCTCGGGCTCCTGGGTAGAGGAGCACCAGAGAGAGGACAGTGGAACGAGGAGCGACTGGGGCAGGTAACTTCCATCCACCTCCCCCTCGACCAGCACTAACACCGGCTGGTCGCCTTAAAAGGTAGAGTCGCTCAGAGTAGTTATAGGAAATAGGTCAACTCATTGCTTCTCATGTCAGGGCGTGATAAGTTAGGAGTGTTTTGATTTAGATTTTGTTTAGTATCTGAATAAACCATTTAGCTATTAAATTGTTTGTTATTAATTTTCATTTTATGTAATTTATGTGTATTCTCCTGTACCACGTGGGTAGCTCAGAGGCCGAGTTGAGTTGGGCGCCGATTCTAACACCGAATCAGAATTCATTATCACATTTGATTTTAATTAATTTCACACTAACGTAAGATTCGATATATATATATATTACTAATGGGGATCAAGCCCCAAGGTTTATTGATTAGCATGATCGATCCAGACCTCGGTCATTGCTCAGTGTTATTGGTCTAGTGGTGGCAGTGCAAGGGGATTCTAGAGTTTTGCTAGAAGTCGGTTTCCATGTCATAAGGTTGTAGAATCTTAAGTCGGTCAATCGTCTTAAGACCACGTAGCGTGGGGTCGGCTCAAGTAAAAGTTTGGGGTCCCTTGGTTTGAGAAATGAATAAAGATTAAGGACCGGGTGTAGGTAAAAGCAGATAAAAGAAAGTACGAAAAACCACCCCATGTTACAACCCCATACCCATCCCGTGGGCGGTAGTGGACCCCATACCCGTCGTGTAGGCGGTAGTGAACTCTATACCCATCCTGTGGGCGGTTGTGGACCCCATACCCATCCTGCTGGCGGTAGTGGACCCTATACCCATCCTGTGGGCGGTAGTGTACCCCATGCCTTTCCTGTGGGCGGTGGTGGACCCTATACCCATCCTGTGGGTGGTATTGGACCCCATACCCATCCTGTGGGCGGTAGTGGACCCCATATCCAACCTGTGGGTGGTAGTGGACCCCATAACCATCCTGTGGGCGGACCCCATACACATCCTGTGAGTGGTAGTGTACCCCATACCTATCATGAGGGCGGTAGTGGACCCCATACCCATCCTGTGGGTGGCAGTGGACTGCAAACCCATCCTACGGGTGGTAGTGAAACCCATACCCATCCTGTGGGTGGTACTGCACCCCATACCCATCCTGCGGGTGCTTGATCCCATACCCATCTTGTCGGTGGTAGTGTACCCCATACCCATCCCGTGGGCGGTAGTGGACCCCATACAATCCTGTGGGTGGTAGTGAACCCCATACCACCCTGTTTGTGGCAGTGGACCCCATACTCATCATGTGGGTGGTAGTGGACCCCATACTCATCCTGTGGGTGGTAGTGGACCCCATACCCATCATGTGGGTGGTAGTGGACCCCATTCTCATTATGTGGGTGGTAGTGGACCCCATACCACCCTGTTTGTGACAGTGGACCCCATACTCATCATGTGGGTGGTAGTGGACCCCATACCCATCCTGTGGGTGGTAGTGGACCCCATACCCATCCTGTTGGT
Organism: Procambarus clarkii; assembly: GCF_040958095.1. Lineage (NCBI taxonomy): Eukaryota > Metazoa > Arthropoda > Malacostraca > Decapoda > Cambaridae > Procambarus > Procambarus clarkii. Next base: position 3,222,586 of record NC_091237.1, read on the forward strand.
GGTAGTGTACCCCATACCCATCCTGTGGGCGGTAGTGGACCCTACACCCATCCTGTACGCAGTTGTGGACCCCACACCTATCCTTTGGGTTGTAGTGGACCCCATACCCATCATGTGGACGGTGGTGGACCCAATACCCATCCTGTTTGTGGTAGTGGAGCCCATACTCATTATTTGGGTGGTAGTGGATCAAATAGTCATCATGTGGGTGGTATTGGACCCCATACCACCCTGTTTGTGGTAGTGGACCCCATACTCATTGTGTGGGTGGTAGTGGACCCCATACCCATCCTGTGGGCGGTAGTGCACCCAATATCTATCCTGTGGGTGATAGTGGACTCCATACCCATCCTGTGGGCGGTAGTGAACCCCATACCCATCCTGTGGGCGGTAGGGAACCCCATACCCATCCTGTGGGCGGTAGTATACCCCATACCCATCCTGTGGGCGGTAGTGGACCCCATACCCATCCTGTGGGTGGTAGTGGACCCCATACCCATCATGTGGGTGTTAGTGGACCCCATACTCATTATGTGGGCGGTAGTGGACCCCATACCCATCCTGTGGGCGGTAGTGGACCCCATACCCATCCTGTGGGTGGTAGTGGACCCCATACCCATCCTGTGGGCGGTAGTGGACCCCATACCCATCCTGTGGGCGGTAGTGGACCCCATACCCATCCTGTGGGTGGTAGTGGACCCCATACCCATCCTGTGGGTGGTAGTGGACCCCATACCCATCCTGTGATGATGAATAACATGACAAATGGCAGGGCAAGCAGCAAGCCTTACCAGTCATCAGCGCCAACAGTCATAAACCTGCTCTGAGGGGAAGAGCACTCTCAGTGGGTTTGAGTGTGCTCAGACGACTTGGATAAACACTTGGTTGGTTGGGACTCGCAGAGGGTAGCCCTCAGTGACTTATTCTCCTATGTGTGGACAGAAGGTCCCCCTAAGACAGCCTAACCCTGCTACAAGGGTGAACATGGTTATAAATGGTATTAACCAGGTATCGGACGATATTATTTCAAATTAATGTCACATGAAGAAGCAGTAATGGAGGAGGCAGCTGCCGGGCCATCAGGGCTCCCCCCCACCATGACCAGTGACACTGTCACCCCACCATCTAGTGTTGGGTTTATGACCGTGTTAAGTAAAAATCAGAGAAGGAAACTAAAGCGTGGTGAACAGCAGGGTGGACGACGTCCACTAGCACCAAAGACAGAGTACACGCACCTGGCCTTCCCTACAGGCACGAGTGTAACTGACAAGATTGTTTGGAGCAAGGAACTGTGCAGGGTGTACAAACCTGGCTCTGTAGACCTGCTACGTCCACATGTCAACTCCCCATATGTGTACGTTTCAAGACAGAATAAGCAAGTTGTGGGTGCTCTTCAGCAAGGAACAATAGGTGGTATAAAGTTCTCTCTTCAAGATAATTCATTGCGAAACAAGAAGATGGATGAATACCTAGTCTACAGATACCATCACGAGTATCCACTAGAGTGGGTCTATGAATTAGACGGAGTTCACAAAGCAAGAAGATTGACCAAAAATGGTAAACCCACCAATCAAATAGTCATAGTCTGGAAGAAGCCTGATCCGCTACCTAAAAAGTATTGGTTTGGTGGGTTGTATGCGCTCCCTAGCACGTTCAGGGTGTGGGAACCGAGCCCTGTGGAGTGTTACGAGTGCTGTGGCAGTGGCTACATAGCTAAGCACTGCTGGTGCTCTACACCCAGGTGTGCTCTCTGTTCCGGTGATCACCCACTGAAGAACTGTCCGTATAAGAAGACCAGAGACCAAAGAAAACTGGAACAGGACCAACAGAACACTGTAACAGAAGCAGGGCAACAACCTGAAACTGTGACTCCAACTAAACCGCCGCTGAGGTGTTTCAGATGTGGTATGGAGGGAGTCACCATCTGGCACTCAGACTGTACCAAACGGCCAGCCTCCCTTGGCACAAGGAGGCAAGTGCCCGATACTCAACAAGTGTCTACTGATGCCGGCTCTAGTACTGTTGACCCACCCCATAACGGTGACAGTACCAGCAACGCCCCTGACAACACACAACAGTCTGAGATAACAGTTAAAGAACAGTTGGCAGCCTTGCAAGCACAGGTAGCAGAACTGACTGGAATTATACAGACGCTACGTCAGGCTCCTTCACAAGAGATACAGCAGCCTTCATGGTAAAGGTTCCTGTGGTGGTGGTGGTGGTGGCGGCGGCGGCAGAGAGGACAGCGAAAACAGAGGCGGTGGCAGCGACGTCGTCAGTCAACTCAGGGATGACAACAGTGTTAATGACACGGAAACATTAACTAGAAAATGAAGTCGATCTGCATCAGAATATTTTAAAATGATTCATGACCTTAACGAACGCGCTCAAGTCAGGTACGAGAATGAAAAAGATAATATTCTGAGTGACAGTAATTATGCCCTACGACTTACAGAGAGCATTCACTCGCGGACCATCCCGAGTTGCTCAGTGATCAAGAAACTGATGATGTCACCAGATGTTCCTGACGACACCAAACGCCAGGTTGGTGCGGCTCTTTACGTCGTAGAGTCACTTATTGACGCATTGTGTAAGTGGGACAAGGACAACAATGGGACCACCAGTCCCAGGGAGGAACAACACCAAGACGATGGCTGCTGTTGACACAAGGATCATTAGGTTTCTCAGTTGGAACATTCGTAGCATCAACAAAAGACTGAATGATCTAATTGCACATGTTACCAGTAACAACATAGATATAATTGCTATACAGGAGCCCTACACGTCCAATATGATAAACAAAACCCCACCAAAGATCAGAGGGTATGCATCCTATAATAACAGTAACGCCACAGGCCTATTAACATACGTCAGAAGTGATTTACCGCACATTCTTGTGAGCACGTCACACAATGTACACACACAGTACCATCACTTTCATGTACAAACTACAGCAGGCCACTTTTCATTCCTCAACGTATATGCCAGAAGCCTCTACATCCTTCCCTTGAGCCTCTTCATCACTCTTTTGAGCCTCGTCATCCCTCTCCTAAGCCTCTGCATCACTCTCTTGACCCTCTGCATCACTCTCTTACAACTCTGCATCCCTCTCTTGTGCCTCTGCATCACTCTCTTGAGCCTCTGCATCACTCTCTTTAGCCTCTGCATCACTCTCTTGAGCCTCTGCATCACTCTTTTGAGCCTGTGCATCCCTCTCTCAATCCTCTGCATCACTCTCTTGAGCCTCTGCATCACTCTCTTGAGCCTCTGCATCACTATCTTGAGCCTCTGTATCACTCTCTCGAGCCTCTGCATCACTCTCTTGAGCCTCTGCATACCTCTCTTAAGCCTCTGCATCACTCAGCTTCTGCATTACTCACTTAAGCCTCTGCATCCCTCTCTTGATCCTCTGCATCACTCTAGTAAGCCTCTGCATAAATCTTTTTAGCCTCTGCATCACTCTCTTGAGCCTCTGCATCTCTCTCTTGAGCCTCTGCAACACTCTCTTCAGCCTCTGCATCACTCTCCTAAGCCTCTGCATCACTCTCTTCGCCCTCTGCATCACTCTCTTAAGACTCTGCTTCCCTCTCTTGATCCTCTGCATCACTCTCTTGAGCCTCTGCATCACTCTCCTGAGACTCTGCATCCCTCTCTTTAGCCTCTGCAACACTCTCTTGAGCCTCTGCATCACTCTCTTGACCCTCTGCATCACTCTCTTGAGCCTCTGCATCACTCTCTTGAGCCTCTGCATCACTCTCTTGAGCCTCGGCATCATTCTCCTGAGAATCTGCATCCCTCTCATAAGCCTCTGCAACACTCTCTTCAGCCTCTGCATCACTCTTTTAAGCCTCTGCATCCCTCTCTTGATAATCTGCATCACTCTCGTAAGCCTCTGCATCACTCTCTTTAGCCCCTGCATCCCTCTCTTGAGCCTCTGAATCCCTCTCTTGATCCTCTGCATCACTCTCTCGAGCCTCTGCATCACTCTCTTGATCCTCTGCATTCCTCTCTTGTGCCTCTGCATCCCTCTCTTGAGCCTCTGCATCCCTCACTTGAGCCTCTGCATCCTTCTCTTGAGCCTCTGCGTCCCTCTCATGAGCCTCTGCATCCCTCTCTTGAGCCTCTGCATCACTCTCTTAAGCCTCTGCATCACTCTCGTAAGCCTCTGAATCACTCTCTTAAGCCTCTGCATCCCTCTCATGAGCCTCGGCATCACTCTCAAGAGCCTCTGCATCCCTCTCTTGTGCCTCTGCATCCCTCACTTGAGCCTCTGCATCCTTCTCTTGAGCCTCTGCGTCCCTCTCTTGAGCCTCTGCATCCCTCGCTTGAACCTCTGCATCCCTCTCTTGAGCCCCTGCATCCCTCTTTTGAGCCTCTGCATCCCTCTCTTGAGCCTCCGCATCACTCTCTTGAACTCCTGCATCTCTCTCATGAGCCTCTGCATCCCACTCTAGAGCCTTCGCATCACCCTCTTACGCCTCTGCATCCCTCTCTTGAGCCACTGTATCCCTCTCTTGAACCTCTGCATCCCTCTCTTGAACTCCTGAATCCCTCTCATGATCCTCGGCATCCCTCTCTTGAGCCTTTGCATCACCCTCTTAAGCCTCTGCATCCCTCTCATGAGCCCCGTTTGACGGGCATGATAAACGTCTAAATATTCCTAAATTTGTTGATTTTTCGTACGAAACAAAATGGAAGAAAACTTGCTTAAAATGCAATATTATGCGAAATTCTGAGATTTGAAGGCCAAATCACATATCGTGATACTACATGAAATAGTATCGAAATATTGGTAAAAATGAATATATTTACGTAATATCAAACTACATGAAAAACGTGAAAAAAGTCACTATTTAACCATATTTGTGGATTTTAACTTCATATCATAGAGCGAGGTTTCGTATTATTTAGATCCAAGAAAAGACATATGAAATTGTTGTTTCCAATACAAATGATAAAAATCAATGTGTTTTCATTAGAATTAACTAAAATGTTTCTGATTTTCCGTTTATATTGCCGATGGAAGATGTACACGAAAACCGCTCTATTCCGGCTGAAACGTTGATATATGCAATAAAAACAGAACTTCTTCCCTTTTCAATATCTTACTCAGTATTTTAACGAGCAACAAATAGTTGATTCAAAATGAAGTATTTAAGGTTATTATCTAATCAATTATGTGTTTGCATCATTTTTATCGTATATATAATGAATTAATACCAATAAACTGAAAATTCACAAAAACGTGGAAAAACGGCAAAATTTTGCCTAATTCGATGATATTTTGTTTAAATCACAAAGGAAAAAGGGATGATAAACGTCAAAATATTGCTAAATTCGAGGTTTTTTCGTACGAAACAAAATGCAAGAAAACTTGCTTAAAATGCAATATTATGCAAAATTCTGAGATTTGAAGGCCAAATCACATATCGTGATACTACATGAAATAGTATCGAAATATTGGTAAAAATGAATATATTTACGTAATATCAAACTACATGATTAACGTGAAAAAGTCACTATTTTACCATATTTGAGGATTTTAACTTCAAATCATAGATCGAGGTTTCGTATTATTTAGATCCAAGAAAAGACATATGACAATGCTGTTTCCAATACAAATGATAAAAAACAATGTGTTTTCCTTAGAATTAACTAAAATGTTCTTGATTTTCCGTTTATATTACCGAAAGAAGATGTACACGTAAAACCGCTCTAAAACCGAACTTCTCCCCTTTTCAATATCCTACTCAGTATTTTAACGAGAAGCAAATTGTTGATTGAAAATGAAGTATTTAAGGTTATTATCTCATCAATAATGTGTTTGCATCATTTTTATCGTATATATAATGAATTAATACCCATAGACTGAAAATTCACAAAAACGTGGAAAAACAGCAAAATATTGCCTAATTCGATGATATTTTGTTTAAATCACATAAAGGAAATGGGGATGATAAACGTCAAAATATTGCTAAATTCGATGATTTTTTGTACGAAACAAAATGGAAGAAAACTTGCTTAAAATGCAATATTATGCGAAATTCTGAGATTTGAAGGCCAAATCACATATCGTGATTCGAATACGTGCAGAGAGCCAGAATTTGGCGCCAAAATATGGCTCAAGCGTCGAATTGGGGATGTTTAGGATATTTTCAAAACTGCAGGGTGGGTTTGGTCAAACTGTGACCCATCGCCGCTCTCAGTAATTGGCATATTTTCGGTATAAAATTCGTAATTTCAAACTGCGAATACATGCAGAGAGCCAGAATTTGGCTCGTTAATATGGCCCAAGCGTCGAATTTGGGATGTTTGGGATATTTTGAAAACTGCAGATAGGGTTTGGGCAAAATGTGATCCATCGCCGCTTCCAGTAATTGGCATTTTTTCTGTATAAAATGTCGTAATTTCAAACTACGAATACGTGCAGAGAGCCAGAATTTGGCTCCAAAATATGGTTCAAGAGTCGAATTTGGGATGTTTGTGATATTTTTAAAACTGCAGGGAGGGTTTAGGCAAAATGTGACCCATCGCTGATCCCAGTAATTGGCATATATTCGGTATAAAAAGTCATAATTTCAAACTGCGAATACGGGCAGAGAGCGAGAATTTTGCTCCAAAATATGGCTCAAGCGTCAAATTTGGGATGTTTTGGATATTTTGAAAACTGCAGGAAGGGTTTGGGCAAAATGTGACTCATCGGCGCGTTCAGTAATTGGCATATTTTGGTATAAAACGTCGTAATTTCAAACTGCGAATACGTGCAGAGAGCCAGAATTTGGCTCCAAATTATGGTTCAATAGTCGAATTTGGGATGTTTGGGATATTTTCAAAACTGCAGGGTGGGTTTAGGCAAACAGTGACATATCGCTGGTCTCAGTAATTGGATATTTTCGGTATAAAATTCGTAATTTCGAACAGCGAAAACGTGCCGAGAGCCAGAATTTGGCTCCAAAATATGGCTCAAGCGTCGAATTTTGGACGTTTGGGATATTTTGAAAACTGCAGGGAGGGTTTGGGCAAAACGTGATCCATCGCCGCTTTCAGTAATTGGCATTTTTTCTGTATAAAAAGTCGTAATTTCAAACTGCGAATACGTGCAGAGAGCCAGAATTTGGCTCCAAATTATGGTTCAAGCGTCGAATTTGGGATGTTTGTGATATTTTTAAAACTGCAGGGAGGGATTGGGCAAAATGTAACCCATCGCTGATCCAATTAATTGGCATATATTCGGTATAAAATTTCGTAATTTCAAACTGCGAATACGTGCAGAGAGCGAGAATTTTGCTCCAAAATATTGCTCAAGCGTCAAATTTGGGATGTTTGGGATATTTTGAAAACTGCAGGGAGAGTTAGGGCAAAATGTGACTCATCGGCGCGTTCAGTAATTGGCATATTTTCGGTACAAAAAGTTGTAATTTCAAAATTCGAATACGTGCAGAGAGCCAGAATTTGGCTTCAATATATGGTTCAAGTGTCGAATTTGGGATGTTTGGGATGTTTTGAAAACTGCAGGGAGGACTTGGGCACAATGTGACTCAACGGCTTGCTCAGTAGTTGGCATATTTTCGATATAAAAATTCGTAATTTCAAAAAGCGAATGCGTGCAGAGAGCCAGAACTTGGCTCCAAAATATGGCTCAAGCGTCGAATTTGGGATGTTTGGGATATTTTCAAAACTGCAGGGTGGGTTTGAGCAAACTGTGACCCATCGCCGCTCTCAGTAATTGGCATATTTTCGGTATAAAATTCGTAATTTCAAACTGCGAATACATGCAGAGAGCCAGAATTTGGCTCCTTAATATGGCCCAAGCGTCGAATTTGGGATGTTTGGGATATTTTCAAAACTGCAGGGTGGGTTTGGGCAAACTGTGACCCATCGCCGCTCTAAGTAATTGGCATATTTTCGGTATAAAATTCGTAATTTCAAACTGCGAATACATGCAGAGAGCCAGAATTTGGCTCCTTAATATGGCCCAAGCGTCGAATTTGGGATGTTTGGGATATTTTCCAAACTGCAGGGAAGGTTTGGGCAAAATGTGATCCATCGCCGCTTTCAGTAATTGGCATTTTTTCTGTATAAAAAGTCGTAATTTCAAACTGCGAATACGTGCAGAGAGCGAGAATTTGGCTCCAAAATATTGCTCAAGCGTCAAATTTGGGATGTTTGGGATGTTTTGAAAACTGCAGAGAGGGTTTAGGCAAAATGTGACTCATCGGCGCGTTCAGTAATTGGCATATTTTGGTATAAAAAGTCGTAATTTCAAACTGCGAATACGTGCAGAGAGCCAGAATTTGGCTCCAAAATATTGCTCAAGGGTCGAATTTGGGATGATGGGGATATTTTGAAAACTGTAGGGGGGGGGGGCAAAATGTGACTCATCGCCGCTTTCAGTATTTGGCATATTGTCGGTATAAAGAGTCGTAATTTCAAACTGCGAATACGTGCAAAGAGCAAGAATTTGGCTACAAAATATGGTTCAAGCGTCGAATTTGGGATGTTTGTGATATTTTTTAAAACTGCAGGGAGGGTTTGGGCAAAATGTGACCCATCGCTGATCCCAGTAATTGGCATATATTCGGTATAAAAAGTCGTAATTTTAAACTGCGAATACGTGCAGAGAGCCAGAGTTTGGTTCCAAAATATGGCTCAAGAGTCGAATTTGGGATGTTTGAGATATTTTCAAAACTGCAGGGTGAATTTGGGCAAACTGTGACCCAACGCCGCTCTCAGTAATTGGCATATTTTCGTTATGAAATTAGTAATTTCAAACTGCGAAAACTGGCCGAGAGGCCGAGATTGGCTCCAAAATATGGCTCAAGATTCGAATTTGGGACTTTTGGGATATTTTGAAAACTTCAGAGAGGGCTTGGGCAAAATGTGATCCATCGCTGCTTTCAGTAACTGACATATTTTCGGTATAAAAAGTCGTAATTTCATACTGCGAATACGTGCAGTGAGCCAGAAATTAGCTCCAAAATATTACTCAAGGGTCGTATTTGGGATGTTTGGGATATTTTGAAAACTGCAGGGAGGATTTGGGCTAAATGTGACTCATCGGCGCGTTCAGTAATTGGCATATTTTCGGTAAAAAATTCGTAATTTCAAACTGCGAATACATGCAGAGAGCCAGAATTTGGCTCCTTAATATGGCCCAAGCGTCGAATTTGGGATGTTTGGGATATTTTCAAAACTGCAGGGAGGGTTTGGGCAAAATGTGATCCATCGCCGCTTTCAGTAATTGGCATTTTTTCTGTATAAAAAGTCGTAATTTCAAACTGCGAATACGTGCAGAGAGCCAGAATTTGGCTCCAAATTATGGTTCAAGAGTCGAATTTGGGATGTTTGTGATATTTTTAAAACTGCAGGGAAGGTTTGGGCAAAATGTGACACATCGCTGATCCCAGTAATTGGCATAAATTCGGTATAAAAAGTCGTAATTTCAAACTGCGAATACGTGCAGAGAGCGAGAATTTGGCTCCAAAATATTGCTCAAGCGTCAAATTTGGGATGTTTGAGATATTTTGAAAACTGCAGAGAGGGTTTGGGCAAAATGTGACTCTTCGGCGCGTTCAGTAATTGGCATATTTTGGTATAAAATGTCGTAATTTCAAACTGCGAATACGTGCAGAGAGCCAGACTTTGGCTCCAAAATATGGTTCAAGGGTCGAATTTGGGATGTTTGGGATATTTTGAAAACTGCAGAGAGGGTTTGGGCAAAATGTGATCCATCGCCGCTCTCAGTAATTGGCATTTTTTCTGTAAAAAAAGTCGTAATATTAAACTGCGAATACGTGCAAAAAGACAGAATTTGGCTCCAAAATATGGTTCAAGCGTCGAATTTGGGATGTTTGTGATATTTTTAAAACTGCAGGGAGGGTTTGGGCAAAATGTGACCCATCGCTGATCCCAGTAATTGGCATATATTCGGTATAAAAAGTCGTAATTTCAAACTGCGAATACGTGCAGAGCGCCAGAATTTGGCTCCAAAATATTGCTCAATAGTTGAATTTGGGATGTTTGGGATATTTTCAAAACTGCAGGGTGGGTTTAAGCAAACTGTGATCCATCGCCGCTCTCAGTAATTGGCATATTTTCGGTATAAAATTCGTAATTTCAAACTGCGAATACATGCAAAGAGCCAGAATTTGGCTCCTTAATATGGCCCAAGCGTCGGTTTTGGGATGTTTGGAATATTTTGAAAACATCATCAAGGTTTTGGACAAAATGTGAACCATCGCCGCTTTCAGTAATTGGCATTTTTTCTGTATAAAAAGTCGTAATTTCAAACTGCGAATACGTGCAGAGAGCCAGAATTTGGCTCCAAAATATGGTTCAAGAGTCGAATTTGGGATGTTTCTGATATTTTTAAAACTGCACGGAGGGTTTGGGCAAAATGTGACCCATCGCTGATCCCAGTAACTGGCATATATATTCGGTATAAAAAGTCATAATTTCAAACTGCGAATACGTGCAGAGAGCGAGAATTTTTCTCCAAAATATTGCTCAAGCGTCAAATTTGGGATGTTTTGGATATTTTGAAAACTGCAGGGAGGGTTTGGGCAAAATGTGACTCATCGGCGCGTTCAGTAATTGGCATATTTTGGTATAAAAATTCGTAATTTCAAACTGCGAATACGTGCAGAGAGACAGAATTTGGCCTTAAAAATATGGCTCAAGAGTCGAATTTGGGACGTTTGGGATATTTGGAGAACTGCAGGGAGGGCTTGGGCAAAATATGATCCATCGCTTTTTTCAGTAACCGGCATATTTTAGGTATAAAAAGTCGTAATTTCAAACTGCGAATACGTGCAGAGAGCCAGAACTTGGCTCCAAAGTATGGCTCAAGCGTCGAATTTGGGATGTTTTGGATATTTTCAAAACTGCAGGGTGGGTTTGGGCAAACAGTGACCAATCGCCGCTCTCAGTAATTGGCATATTTTCGGTACAAAATTCGTAATTTCAAACTGCGAATACATGCAGAGAGCCAGAATTTGGCTCCTTAATATGGCCCAAGCGTCAAATTTGGGATGCTTGGGATATTTTGAAAACTGCAAGGAGGATTTGGGCAAAATGTGATCCATCGCTGCTTTCAGTAATTGACATTTTTTGTGTATAAAAAGTCGTAATTTCAAACTGCGAATACGTGCAAAGAGCCAGAATGTGGCTACAAAATATGGTTCAAGCGTCGAATTTGGGATGTTTGTGATATTTTTGAAACTGCAGAGAGAGTTTGGGCAAAATGTGACCCATCGCTGATCCCAGGAATTGGCATATATTCGGTATAAAAAGTCGTAATTTCAAACTGCGAATACGTGCAGAGAGACAGAGTTTGGTTCCAAAATATGGCTCAAGAGTCGAATTTGGGATGTTTGAAATATTTTCAAAACTGCAGGGTGAATTTGGGCAAACTGTGACCCATCGCCGCTCTCAGTAATTGGCATATTTTCGGTATAAAATTCGTAATTTCAAACTGCAAAAACGTGCCGAGAGCCAGAATCTGGCTCCAAAATATGGCTCAATAGTTGAATTTGTGACGTTTGGAATATTTTGAAAACTGCAGAGAGGGCTCGGGCAAAATGTCATCCATCGCCGCTTTCAGTAACTGGCATATTTTCGGTATAAAAAGTCGTAATTTCATACTGAGAATACGTGCAGAGATCCAGAAATTGGCTCCAAAATATTCCTCAAGGGTCGTATTTGGGATGTTTGGGATATTTCGAAAACTGCAGAGGGGATTGGACAAAATGTGACCCATCGCCGCTTTCAGTAATTTGTATATTTTCGGTATAAAAAGTCGTAATTTCAAACTGCGAATAAGTGCAGAGAGCCAGAATTTGGCTCCAAAATATGGTTCAAGGGTCGAATTTGGGATGTTTGGGATATTTTGAAAACTGCAGAGAGGGGTTGGGCAAAATGTGATCCATCGCAGCTCTCAGTAATTGGCATTTTTTCTGCATAAAAAGTCGTAATATTAAACTGCGAATACGTGCAGAGAGCCAGAATTTGGCTCCAAAATATGGTTCAAGCGTCGAATTTGGGATGTTGTGATATTTTGAAAACTGCAGGGAGGGTTTGGGCAAAATGTGACCCATCGCTGATCCCAGTAATTGGCATATATTCGGTATAAAAAGTCGTAATTTCAAACTGCGAATACGTGCAGAGAGCCAGAATTTGGCTCCAAAATATTGCTCAATAATTGAATTTGGGATGTTTGGGATATTTTGAAAACTGCAGGGAGGGTTTGGCAAAATGTGACTCATCGGCGCGTTCAGTAATTGGCATATTTTCTGTATAAAAAGTCGTAATTTCAAACTGCGATTACGTGCAAAGAGCCAGAATTTGGCGCCAAAATATGGTTCAAGGGTCGAATTTGGGATGTTTGTGATATTTTTAAAACTGCAGGGAGGACTTGGGCAAAATGTGACACATCGGCGCGTTCAGTAATTTGCATATTTTCGGTATAAAATTTGTAATTTAAAACTGCGAAAACGTGCCGAGAGCCAGAATTTGGCTCCAAAATATGGCTCAAGCGTCAAATTTGGGACGTTTGGGATATTTTGAAATCTGCAGAGAGGGCTCGGGCAAAATGTGATCCATCGCTGCTTTCAGTAACTGGCATATTTTCGTTATAAAAAGTCTTCATTTCATTCTGCGAATACGTGCAGAGAGCCAGAAATTGGCTCCAAAATATTCCTCAAGGGTCGTATTTGGGATGTTTGGGATATTTCAAAAACTGCAGAGGGGTTTGGACAAAATGTAACCCATCGCCGCTTTCAGTAATTGGTATATTTTCGGTATAAAAAGTCGTAATTTCAAACTGCGAATAAGTGCAGAGAGCCAGAATTTGGCTCCAAAATATGGTTCAAGCGTCGAATTTGGGATGTTTGTGATATTTTTAAAACTGCAGGGATGGTTTGGGCAAAATGTGACCCATCGCTGATCCCAGTAATTGGCATATATTCGGTATAAAAAGTCGTAATTTCAAACTGCGAATACGTGCAAAGAGCCAGAATTTGGCGCCAAAATATGGCTCAGGCGTCGAACTTGGGATGTTTGGGATATTTTCAAAACTGCAGGGTGGGTTTGGGCAAACTGTGACCCATCGCCGCTCTCAGTAATTGGCATATTTTCGGTATAAAATTCGTAACTTCAAACTGCGAATACATGCAGAGAGCCAGAATTTGGATCCTTAATATGGCCCAAGCGTCGAATTTGGGATGTTTGGGATATTTTGAAAACTTCAGGGAGGTTTTGCGCAAAATGTGATCCATCGCCGCTTTCAGTAATTGGCATTTTTTCTGTATAAAAAGTCGTAATTTCAAACTGCGAATACGTGCAGAGAGCCAGAATTTGGCTCCAAAATATGGTTCAAGAGTAGAATTTGGGATGTTTCTGATATTTTTAAAACTGCAGGGAGGGTTTGGGCAAAATGTGACCCATCGCTTATCCCAGGAATTGGCATATATTCGGTATAAAAAGTCGTAATTTCAAACTGCGAATACGTGCAGAGAGCCAAAGTTTGGTTCCAAAATATGGCTCAAGAGTCGAATTTGGGATGTTTGAGATATTTTCAAAACTGCAGGGTGAATTTGGGCAAACTGTGACCCATCGCTGCTCTCAGTAATTGGCATATTTTCGGTATAAAATTCGTAATTTCAAACTGCGAAAACGTGCCGAAAGCCAGAATTTGGCTCCATAATATGGCTCAAGCGTCGAATTTGGGACGTTTGGGATATTTTGAAAACTGCAGAGAGGGCTCGGGCAAAATGTGATCCATCGCCGCTTTCAGTATCTGGCATATTTTCGGTATAAAAAGTCGTAATTTCATACTGCGAATACGTGCAGAGAACCAGAAATTGGCTCCAAAATATTCCTCAAGGGTCGTATTTGGGATGTTTGGGATATTTCGAAAACTGCAGAGAGGGGTTGGGCAAAATGTGACCCATCGCCGCTTTCAGTAATTGGTATATTTTCGGTATAAAAAGTCGTAATTTCAAACTGCGAATAAATGCAGAGAGCCAGAATTTGTCTCCAAAATATGGTTCAAGGGTCGAATTTGGGATGTTTGGAATATTTTGAAAACTGCAGAGAGGGGTTGGGCAAAATGTGATCCATCGCAGCTCTCAGTAATTGGCATTTTTTCTGCATAAAAAGTCGTAATATTAAACTCCGAATACGTGCAGAGAGCCAGAATTTGGCTCCAAAATATGGTTCAAGCGTCGAATTTGGGATGTTGTGATATTTTTAAAACTGCAGGGAGGGTTTGGGCAAAATGTGACCCATCGCTGATCCCAGTAATTGGCATATATTCGGTATAAAAAGTCGTAATTTCAAACTGCGAATACGTGCAGAGAGCCAGAATTTGGCTCCAAAATATTGCTCAATAATTGAATTTGGGATGTTTGGGATATTTTGAAAACTGCAGGGAGGGTTTGGCAAAATGTGACTCATCGGCGCGTTCAGTAATTGGCATATTTTCTGTATAAAAAGTCGTAATTTCAAACTGCGATTACGTGCAAAGAGCCAGAATTTGGCGCCAAAATATGGCTGAAGCGTCGAACTTGGGATGTTTGGGATATTTTCAAAACTGCAGGGTGGGTTTGGGCAAACTGTGACCCATCGCCGCTCTCAGTAATTGGCATATTTTCGGTATAAAATTCGTAATTTCAAACTGCGTATACATGCAGAGAGCCAGAATTTGGCTCCCTAATATGGCCCAAGCGTCGAATTTGGGATAATTGGGATATTTTGAAAACATCAGGAAGGTTTTGGGCAAAATGTGAACCATCGCCGCGTTCAGTAATTGGCATTTTTTCTGTATAAAAAGTCGTAATTTCAAACTGCGAATACGTGCAGAGAGCCAGAATTTGGCTCCAAAATATGGTTCAAGGGTCGAATTTGGGATGTTTGTGATATTTTTAAAACTGCAGGGAGGGTTTGGGCAAAATGTGATCCATCGCCGCTTTCAGTAATTTTCATTTTTTCTGTATAAAAAGTCGTAATATCAAACTGCGAATACGTGCAGAGAGCCAAAATTTGGCTCCAAAATATGGTTCAAGCGTCAAATTTGGGATGTTTGTGATATTTTTAAAACTGCAGGGAGGGTTTAGGCAAAATGTGACCCATCGTTGATCCCAGTAATTGGCATATATTCGGTATAAAAAGTCGTAATTTTAAACTGCGAATACGTGCAGAGAGCCAGAATTTGGCTCCAAAATATTGCTCAATAGTCGAATTTGGGATGTTTGGGATATTTTGGAAACTGCAGGGAGGGTTTGGGCAAAATGTGACTCATCAGCGCGTTCAGTAATTGGCATATTTTCATTATAAAATTCGTAATTTCAAACTGCGAATAATGCAGAGAGCCAGAATTTGGCTCCTTAATATGGCCCAAGCGTCGAATTTGGGATGTTTGGGATATTTTGAAAACTTCAGGGAGGTTTTGGGCCAAACTTGATCCATCGCCGCTTTCAGTAATTGGCATTTTTTCTTTATAAAAAGTCGTAATTTCAAACTGCGAATACGTGCAGAGAGCCAGAATTTGGCTCCAATATTTGGTTCAAGCGTCGAATTTGGGATGTTTGTGATATTTTTAAAATTGTAGGGAGGGTTTGGGAAAAAGGAAACCCATCGCTGATCCCAGTAATTGGCATATATTCGGTATAAAAAGTCGTAATTTCAAACTGCGTATACGTGCAGAGAGCGAGAATTTTGCATCAAAATATTGCTAAAGCGTCAAATTTGGGATGTTTTATATATTTTGAAAACTGCAGGGAGGGTTTGTGCAAAATATGACTCATCGGCGCGTTCAGTAATTGGCATATTTTCGGTATTAAAAGTTGTAATTTCAAAATGCGAATACGTGCAAAGAGCCAGAATTTAGCTCCAAAATATGGTTCAAGAGTCGAATTTGGGATGTTTGGGATATTTTCAAAACTGCAGGGTGGGTTTGGGCAAACTGTGACCCATCGCCGCTCTCAGTAATTGGCGTATTTTCGGTATAAAATTCATAATTTCAAACTGCGAATATAAATATACGATAAAAATTATGCAAACACATAATTGATTAGAAATTACCCTTAAATACTTCATTTTTAATCAACCGTTTGTTTCTCGTTAAATAACTGAGTAGGATATTGAAAAGGGGAGAAGTTCGATTTTTATTGCATATATCGACGTTTCAGCAGGATTAGAGCGGTTTTACGTGTACATCTTCTTTCGGTAATATAAATGGCAAATAAGGAACATTTTAGTTAATTCTAATGAAAACACATTGTTTTTTATCATTTGTATTGGAAACAACATTGTCATATGTCTTTTCTTGGATCTAAATAATACGAAACCTCGCTCTATGATTTGAAGTTAAAATCTTCAAATATGGTAAAATAGTGACTTTTTCACGTAAATCATGTAGTTTGATATTACGTAAATATATTCATTTTTACCAATATTTCGATACTATTTCATGTAATATCATTATATGTGATTTGGCCTTCAAATCTCAGAATTTCGCAAAATATTGCATTTTAAGCAAGTTTTCTTGCATTTTATTTCGTACGAAAAATCATCGATTTTAGCAATATTTAGACGTTTATCATCCCCTTTTCCTTTATGTGATTTAAACAAAATATCATCGAATTAGGCAATATTTTGCCGTTTTTACACGTTTTTTTGAATTTTCAGTTTATTGTTGGGATACAAAGAGAGCATCCCAAATTAACCATACATGAGGATTTTATCTTCATATCATAGAGCGAGGTTTCGTATTATTTAGATCCAAGAAAAGACATATGACAATGTTGTTTTCAATACAAATGATAAAAATCAATTTGTTTTCACTGGAATTAACTAAAATGTTCCTGATTTTCCGGTAATATTACCGATGGAAGATGTACACGAAAACATCTCTATTCCGGCTGAAACGTCGATATATGCAATAAAAACCGACCTTCACCCCTTTTAAATATCTTACTCAGTATTTTATGAGAAACAAATAGTTGATTGAAAATTAAGTATTTAAGGTTATTATCTAATCAATTATGTGTTTGCATCATTTTTATCGTATATTTAGTGAATTATTAACAATAAACTAATAATTCACAAAAACGTGGGAAAACGGCAAAATATTGCCTAATGCTACGATTATTATCTAATCTTGCTTAAAAAAATCAAGAACATCAGTTTCAGTTTATAAACAAAAATCAAGAACATTTTAGATAATTCTAATGAATTAATGATTTGACGTTTAGAATAATTAGAATTTCGCATAATATTGAAATTATGACTTTTTATACCGAATATATGCCAATTACTGGGATCAGCGATGGGTCACATTTTGCCTAAACCCTCCCTGCAGTTTTAAAAATATCAAAAACATCCCAAATTCGACTCTTGAACCATATTTTGGAGCCAAATTCTGGCTCTCTGCAAGTATTCGCAGTTTGAAATTACGACATTTTATACAGAAAAAATGCCAATTACTGAAAGCGGCGATGGATCACATTTTGCTCAAACCCTGCTTGCAGTTTTCAAAATATCACAAACATCCCAAATTCGACGCTTGGGCCATATTAACGAACCAAATTCTGGCTCTCTGCATGTATTCGCCCAGTGTGAAATTACGAATTTTTATACCAAAAAATGCCAATTACTGAACGCGCCGATGAGTCACATTTTGCCCAAACCCTCTCTGCAGTTTTCAAAATATCCCAAACATCCAAAGTGTGACGCTTGAGCAATATTTTGGAGCCAAATTCTCGCTCTCTGCACGTATTCGCAGTTTGAAATTACGACTTTTTATACCGAATATATGCCAATTACTGGGTTCAGCGATGGGTCACATTGTGCCCAAACCCTCCCTGCAGTTTTAAAAATATCACAAACATCCCAAATTCGACTCTTGAACCATATTTTGGAGCCAATTTCTGGCTCTCTGCACGTATTCGCAGTTTGAAATTACGACTTTTTATACCAAAAATATACCAATTACTGAAAGCGGCGATGGGTCACATTTTGCCCAAACCCCTCTGCAGTTTTCGAAATATCCCAAACATCCCAAATACGACCCTTGAGGAATATTTTGGAGCTAAATTCTGGCTTTCTGCACGTATTCGCAGTAAGAAATTACGATATTTTATACCGAAAATATGCCAGTTACTGAAAGCGGCGATGGATCACATTTTACCCAAGCCCTCTCTGCAGTTTTCAAAATATCCCAAACGTCCCAAATTCGACGCTTGAGCCATATTTTGGCGCCAAATTCTGGCTCTCGGCACGTTTTCGCAGTTTGAAATTACGAATTTTATACCGAAAATATGCCAATTACTGAGAGCGGCGATGGGTCACAGTTTGTCCAAATTCACCCTGCAGTTTTGAAAATATTTCAAACATACCAAATTCGACTCTTGAGCCATATTTTGGAACCAAACTCTGGCTCTCTGCACATATTCGCAGTTTGAAAATACGACTTTTTATACCGTATATATGCCAATTACTGGGATCAGCGATGGGTCACATTTTGCCTAAACCCTCCCTGCAGTTTTAAAAATATCAAAAACATCCCAAATTCGACTCTTGAACCATATTTTGGAGCCAAATTCTGGCTCTCTGCAAGTATTCGCAGTTTGAAATTACGACATTTTATACAGAAAAAATGCCAATTACTGAAAGCGGCGATGGATCACATTTTGCCCAAACCCTGCTTGCAGTTTTCAAAATATCACAAACATCCCAAATTCGACGCTTGGGCCATATTAACGAACCAAATTCTGGCTCTCTGCATGTATTCGCCCAGTGTGAAATTACGAATTTTTATACCAAAAAATGCCAATTACTGAACGCGCCGATGAGTCACATTTTGCCCAAACCCTCTCTGCAGTTTTCAAAATATCCCAAACATCCAAAGTGTGACGCTTGAGCAATATTTTGGAGCCAAATTCTCGCTCTCTGCACGTATTCGCAGTTTGAAATTACGACTTTTTATACCGAATATATGCCAATTACTGGGTTCAGCGATGGGTCACATTGTGCCCAAACCCTCCCTGCAGTTTTAAAAATATCACAAACATCCCAAATTCGACTCTTGAACCATATTTTGGAGCCAATTTCTGGCTCTCTGCACGTATTCGCAGTTTGAAATTACGACTTTTTATACCAAAAATATACCAATTACTGAAAGCGTCGATGGGTCACATTTTGCCCAAACCCCTCTGCAGTTTTCGAAATATCCCAAACATCCCAAATACGACCCTTGAGGAATATTTTGGAGCTAAATTCTGGCTTTCTGCACGTATTCGCAGTAAGAAATTACGATATTTTATACCGAAAATATGCCAGTTACTGAAAGCGGCGATGGATCACATTTTACCCAAGCCCTCTCTGCAGTTTTCAAAATATCCCAAACGTCCCAAATTCGACGCTTGAGCCATATTTTGGCGCCAAATTCTGGCTCTCGGCACGTTTTCGCAGTTTGAAATTACGAATTTTATACCGAAAATATGCCAATTACTGAGAGCGGCGATGGGTCACAGTTTGTCCAAATTCACCCTGCAGTTTTGAAAATATTTCAAACATACCAAATTCGACTCTTGAGCCATATTTTGGAACCAAACTCTGGCTCTCTGCACATATTCGCAGTTTGAAAATACGACTTTTTATACCGTATATATGCCAATTACTGGGATCAGCCATGGGTCACATTTTGCCCAAACCCTCCCTGCAGCTTTAAAAATATCACAAACATCCCAAATTCGACGCTTGAACCATATTTTGTAGCCAAATTCTGGCTCTTTGCACGTATTCGCAATTTGAAATTACGACTTTTTAAACCGACAATATGCCAAATACTGAAAGCGGCGATGAGTCACATTTTGCCTAAACCCCCCCCCCCATGCTGTTTTCAAAGAATCCCAAATATCCCAAATTAGACCCTTGAGCCATATTTTTAAGCCAAATTCTGGCTCTCTGCACGTATTCGCAGTTTGAAATTACGACTTTTTATACCAAAATATGCCAATTACTGAACGCGCCGATGAGTCACATTTTGCCCAAACCCTCCCTGCAGTTTTCAAAATATCCCAAACATCCAAAATACGACCCTTGAGGCATAATTTGGAGCCAAACTCTGGCTTTCTGCACGTATTCGCAGTATGAAATTACGACTCTTTATACCGAAAATATGCCAGTTACTGAAAGCAGCGATGGATAACATTTTGCCCAAGCCCTCCCTGCAGTTTTCAAATATC
The DNA here is from genome assembly GCF_040958095.1 of Procambarus clarkii. NCBI lineage: Eukaryota > Metazoa > Arthropoda > Malacostraca > Decapoda > Cambaridae > Procambarus > Procambarus clarkii. Next base: position 3,242,832 of record NC_091237.1, read on the forward strand.
CAAAACGTTCCAAATTCGACACTTGAGCCATATTTTGGTGCCAAATTCTGGCTCTCTGCACGTATTCGCCGTTTGAAATTACGACGTTTTATACAAGAATATGCCAATTACTGAGCGCGCCGATGAGTCACATTTTGCCCAAACCCTCTCTGCAGTTTTCAAAATATTCAAAACATCCCAAATTTGACGCTTGAGCAATATTTTGGAGCAAAATTCTTGCTCTCTGCATGTATTCGCAGTTTGAAATTATGAATTTTTATACCGAATATATGCCAATTACTGAAAGCAACGATGGATCACATTTTGCCCAAACCCTCCCTGCAGTTTTCAAAATATCCCAATCATCCCAAATTCGACACTTGGGCCATATTAAGGAGGCAAATTCTGGCTCTCTGCATGTATTCGCAGTTTGAAATTACGAATTTTATGACGAAAATATGCCAGTTACTGAGAGCAGAGATTTGTCACAGTTTGACCAAACCCACACTGCAGTTTTGAAAATATTCCAAACATCCCAAAATTCGACGCTTGAGCCATATTTTGGCGCTAAATTCTGGCTCTCTGCACGTATTCGCAGTTTGGAATTACGACTTTTTATACCGAAAATATGCCAATTACTGAACGCGCCGATGAGTCACATTTTGCCCAAACCCTTCCTGCAGTTTTCAAAATATCCCAAACATCCCAAATTCGACTATTGAGCCATATTTTGGAGCCAAATTCTGACTCTCTGCACGTATTCGCAGTTTGAAATTACGAATTTTTATACAGAAAAAATGCCAATTACTGAAAGCGGCGATGGATCACAGTTTGCCCAAACCCTCTCTGCAGTTTTCAAAATATCCCAAAAATCCCAAATTCGACCCTTGAACAATATTTTGGAGCCAAATTCTGACTCTCTGCACGTATTCGCAGTTTGAAATTACGACTTTTTTTTACAGATAAAATGCTAATCACTGAAAGAGGCGATGGATCACATTTTGCCCAAACCCCTCTGCAGTTTTCGAAATATCCAAAATATCCCAAATACGACCCTTGAGGAATATTTTGGAACCAATTTCTGGCTCTCTGCGACGTATTCGCAGAATGAAATTACGAATTTTATACCGAAAATATGCCAGTTATTGAAAGTGGCGATGGATCACATTTTGCCCAAACCCTCCCTGCAGTTTTAAAAATATCACAAACATCCCAAATTCGAATCTTGAACCATATTTTGGAGCCAAATTCTGACTCTCTGCACGTATTCGCAGTTTGAAATTACGACTTTTTTTTACAGAAAAATTGCCAATTACTGAAAGCGGCGATGGATCACATTTTTCCCAAACCCTCCCTGCAGTTTTCAAAATATCCAAAACATCCCAAATTCGACGCTTGAGTAATATTTTGGAGCAAAATTCTCGCTCTCTGCATGTATTCGCAGTTTGAAATTATGATTTTTATACCGAATATATGCCAATTACTGGGATCAGCGATGGGTCACATTTTGCCCAAACCCTCCCTGCAGTTTTAAAAAATATCACAAACATCCCAAATTCGACACTTGAATCATATTTTGTAGCCAAATTCTGGCTCTTTGCACGTATTCGCAGTTTGAAATTACGACTTTTTATACCGACAATATGCCAAATACTGAAAGCGGCGATGAGTCACATTTTGCCCAAACCCTCTCTGCAGTTTTCAAAATATCCCAAACATCCCAAATTTGACCCTTGAGCAATTTTTTTGGAGCCAAATTTTCGCTCTCTGCACGTATTCGCAGTTTGAAATTACGACTTTTTATACCGAATATATGCCAATTACTGGGATCAGCGATGTGTCACATTTTGCCCAAACCCTCCCTGCAGTTTTTAAAATATCACAAACATCCCAAATTCTACTCTTGAACCATATTTTGGAGCCAAATTCTGGCTCTCTGCTCGTATTCGCAGTTTGAAATTACGACTTTTTATACAGAAAAAATGCCAATTACTGAAAGCGGCGATGGTTCACATTTTGCCCAAACCCTCCCTGCAGTTTTCAAAATATCCCAAACATCCCAAATTCGACGCTTGAACCATATTTTGAAGTCAAATTCTGGCTCTCTGCACGTATTCGCAGTATGAAATAACGAATTTTATACCGAAAATATGCCAGTCACTGAAAGCATCGATGGATCACATTTTGCCCAAGCCCTCCCTGCAGCCCTGTATCACGATATGTGATTTGGCCTTCAAATCTCAGAATTTCGCATAATATTGCATTTTAAGCAAGTTTTCTTGCATTTTGTTTCGTACGAAAAATCATCAAATTTAGGAATATTTTGACGTTTATCATGCCCTTTTCCTTTATCTGATTTAAACATAATATCATCGAATTAGGCAATATTTTGCCGTTTTCCACGTTTGTGTGAATTTTCAGTTTATTGTTATTAATTTACTATATATACGATAAAAATGATGCAAACACATAATTGATTAGAAATTAACCTCAAATACTTCATTTTCAATCAACCATTTGTTTCTCGTTAAAATACTGAGTAGGATATTGAAAAGGGGAGAAATTCGGTTTTTATTGCATATATCGACGTTTCAGCAGGATTAGAGCGGTTTTACGTGTACATCTTCCATCGGTAATATAAACGGAAAATCAAGAACATTTTAGTTAGTTCTAATGAAAACACATTGTTTTTTATCATTTGTATTGGAAACAACATTGTCATATGTCTATTCTTGGATCTAAATAATACGAAACCTCGCTCTATGATTTGAAGTTAAAATCCTCATATATGGTAAAATAGTGACTTTTTCACATTAATCATGTAGTTTCATATTACGTAAATATATTATTTTTTACCAATATTTCGATACTATTTCATGTAGTATCACGATATGTGATTTGGCCTTCAGATCTCAGAATTTCGCATAATATTGCATTTAAATTTGGCTCCTTTATATGGCCCAAGTGTCGAATTTGGGATGTTTGGGATATTTTGAAAACTGCATGGAGGGTTTTTGCAAAATGTGATCCATCGCCGCTTTCAGTAATTGGCATTTTTTCTGTATAAAAAGTCGTATTTTCAAACTGCGAATACGTGCAGAGAGCCAGAATTTGGCTCCAAAATATGGTTCAAGAGTCGAATTTTGGATGTTTGTGATATCTTTAAAACTGCAGGGAGGGTTTGGGCAAAATGTGAACCATCGCTGATCCCAGTAATTGGCATATATTCGGTATAAAAATCATAATTTCAAACTGCGAATACATGCAGAGAGCGAGAATTTTGCTCCAAAATATTGCTCATGCGTCAAATTTGGGATGTTTTGGATATTTTGAAAACTGCAGGGAGGGTTTGGCCAAAATGTGGTCCATGGCCGCTTTCAGTAATTGGCATTTTTTCTGTAAAAAAAGTCGTAATTTCAAACTGCGAATACGTGCAGAGAACCAGAATATGGCTCCAAAATATGGTTCAAGAGTCGAATTTGGGATGTTTGTGATATTTTTAAAACTGCAGGGAGGGTTTGGGCAAAATGTGATCCATCGCCACTTTCAATAACTGGCATATTTTCGGTATAAAAAGTCGTAATTTCATTCTGCGATTACGTGCCGAAAGCCAGAAATTGGTTCCAAAATATTCCTCAAGGGTCGTATTTGGGATGTTTGGGATATTTCGAAAACTGCAGAGGGGTTTGGGCAAAATGTGACCCATCGTCGCTTTCAGTAATTGGTATATTTTTTGGTATAAAAAGTCGTAATTTCAAACTGCGAATACGTGCAGAGAGCCAGAATTTGGCTCCAAAATACGGTTCAAGGGTCGAATTTGGGATTTTTGGGATATTTTGAAAACTGCAGAGAGGGTTTGGGCAAACTCTGATCCATCGCCGCTTTCAGTAATTGGCATTATTTCTGTATAAAAATTCGTAATTTCAAACTGAGAATACGTGCAGAGAGCCAGAATTTGGCACCAAAATATGGCTCAATAGTCGAATTTGGGATGTTTGGGATATTTTGAAAACTGCAGGAAGGGTTTGGGCAAAATGTGACTCATCGGCGCGTTCAGTAATTGGCATATTTTCGGTATAAAAAGTCGTAATTTCAACCTTCGAATACGTGCAGAGAGCCAGAATTTAGCGCCAAAATATTGCTCAATCGTCGAATTTGGGATGTTTGGAATATTTTCAAAACTGCAGGGTGGGTTTCGTCGAACAGTGACCCATCGCTGCTCTCAGTAATTGGCATATTTTCGTTATAAAATTCGTAATTTCAAACTGCGAATACATGCAGAGAGCCAGAATTTGGCTCTTATATATGGCCCAAGTGTCGAATTTAAGATGTTTGGGATATTTTGAAAACTGCAGGGAGGGTTTGGGCAAAATGTGATCCATCGCCGCTTTCAGTAATTGGCATTTTTTCTGTATAAAATGTCGTAATTTCAAACTGCGAATACGTGCAGAGAGCCAGAATTTGGCTCCAAAATATGGTTCAAGAGTCGAATTTGGGATGTTTTTGATATTTTTAAAACTGCAGGGAGGGTTTAGGCAAAATGTGACCCATCGCTGATCCCAGTAATTAGCATATATTCGGTATAAAAAGACATAATTTCAATATTAGGCGAAATTCTAATTGTTCTAAACGTCAAATCATTAATTCATTAGAATTAACTAAAATGTTCTTGATATTTGTTTATAAACTGAAACTGATGTTCTTGATTTTTCTAAGCAAGATTAGATAATAATCGTCGCATTAGGCAATATTTTGCCGTTTTCCCACGTTTTTGTGAATTATTAGTTTATTGTTAATAATTCACTAAATATACGATAAAAATGATGCAAACACATAATTGATTAGATAATAACCTTAAAAACTTTATTTTCAATCAACTATTTGTTTCTCATTAAAATACTGAGTAAGATATTTAAAAGGGGTGAAGTTCGGTTTTTATTGCATATATCGACGTTTCAGCCGGAATAGAGATTTTTTCGTGTACATCTTTCATCGGTAATATAAACGGAAAATCAGGAACATTTTAGTTAATTCTAATGAAAACAAATTGATTTTTATCATATGTATTGAAAACAACATTGTCATACGTCTTTTCTTGGATCTAAATAATACGAAACCTCGCTCTATGATATGAAGTTAAAATCCTCAAATATGGATAAATAGTGACTTTTTTCACGTTTTTCATGTAGTTTAATATTACGTAAATATATTCATTTTTACCAATATTTCGATACAATTTCATGTAGTATCACGATATGTGATTTGGCCTTCAAATCTCAGAATTTTGCATAATATTGCATTTAAAGCAAGTTTTCTTGCATTTTGTTTCGTACGAAAAATCATCGAATTTAGCAATATTTTTACGTTTATCATGCCCTTTTCCTTTATGTGATTTAAACATAATATCATCGAATTAGGCAATATTTTGCCGTTTTTCCACGTTTTTGTGAATTTTCAGTCTATGGGTATTAATTTATTATATATACGATAAAAATGATGCAAACACATAATTGATTAGAAATTAACCTTAAATACTTCATTTTCAATCAACCATTTGTTTCTCGTTAAAATACTGAGTAAGATATTGAAAAGGGGAGAAGTTCGGTTTTTATTGCATATATCGACGTTTCAGCCGGATTAGAGCGGTTTTCGTGTACATCTTCCGACGGTAATATAAACGGAAAATCAAGAACATTTTAGTTAATTCTAATGAAAACACATTGTTTTTTATCATTTGTATTGGAAACAACATTGTCATATGTCTTTTCTTTGATCTAAATAATACGAAACCTCGCTCTATGATTTGAAGTTAAAATCCTCAAATATGGTAAAATAGTGACTTTTTCAGGTTAATCATGTAGTTTGATATTACATAAATATATTCATTTATACCAATATTTCGATACTATTACATGTAATATCACGATATGTGATTTGGCCTTCAAATCCCAGAACTTCGCATAATATTGCATTTTAAGCAAGTTTTCATGCATTTTGTTTCGTTCGAAAAATCTTCGAATTTAGCAATATTTTGACGTTTATCATCAACTTTTCCTTTATGTGAGTTAAACAAAATATCATCGAATTAGGCAATATTTTGCCGTTTTTCCACGTTTTTGTGAATTTTCAGTTTATTGGTATTAATTCATTATATATACAATAAAAATGATGCAAACACATAATTGATTAGATAATAACCTTAAATACTTCATTTTCAATCAACTATTTGTTTCTCGTTAAAATACTGAGTAAGATATTGAAAAGGAAAGAAGTTCTGTTTTTATTGTATATATCGACGTTTCAGCCGGAATAGAGCGGTTTTCGTGTACTTGGCATATTTTCGGTATAAAAAGTCGTAATTTCAAACTGCGAATACGTGCAGAGAGAAAGAATTTGGCTCAAAAATATGGTTCAAGCGTCGAATTTGGGATGTTTGTGATATTTTTAAGACTGCAGGGACGGTTTGGGCAAAATGTGACCCTTCGCTGATCCCAGTAATTGGCATATATTCAGTATAAAAAGTCGTAATTTCAAACTGCGAATACGTGCAGAGAGCCAGAATTTGGCTCCAAAATATGCCTCAAGGGTCGTATTTGGGATGTTTGGGATATTTTGAAAACTGCACGGGGGTTTGGGCAAAATGTGACCCATCGCCGCTTTCAGTATTTTGCATATTTTCGGTATAAAAAGTCGTAATTTCAAACTGCGAATACGTACAGAGAGCCAGAACTTGGCTCCAAAATATGGCTCAAGCGTCGAATTTGGGATGTTTGGGATATTTTCAAAACTGCAGGGTGGGATTGGGCAAACTGTGACCCATCTCCCCTTTCAGTATTTGGCATAATTTCGGAATAAAATGTCGTAATTTCAAACTGCGAATACGTGCAGAGAGCCAGAATTTGGCTCCAAAATATGGTTCAAGCGTGGAATTTGGGATGTTTGTGATATTTTTAAAACTGCAGGGAGGGTTTGGGCAAAATGTGACCCATCGCTGATCCCAGTAATTGGCATATATTCGGTACAAAAAGTCGTAATTTCAAACTGCGAATACGTGCAGAGAGCCAGAATTTGGCTCCAAAATATGCCTCAAGGGTCGTATTTGGGATGTTTGGGATATTTTTAAAACTGCAGGGGGGTTTGGGCAAAATGTGACCCATCGCCGCTTTCAGTATTTTGCATATTTTCGGTATAAAAAGTCGTAATATCAAACTGCGAATACGTACAGAGAGCCAGAATTTGGCTCCAAAATATGGTTCAAGGGTCGAATTTGGGATGTTTGGGATTTTTTGAAAACTGCACGGGGGACATGGGCAAAATGTGACACATCGGGGCGTTCAGTAATTGGCATATTTTCGGTATAAAAATTCGTAATTTCAAACTGCGAATACGTGCAGAGAGCCAGAACTTGGCTCCAAAATATGGCTCAAGCGTCGAATTTGGGATGTTTGGGATTATTTCAAAACTGCAGGGTGGGTTTGGGCAAACTGTGACCCATCTCCCCTTTCAGTATTTGGCATAATTTCGGAATAAAATGTCGTAATTTCAAACTGCGAATACGTGCAGAGAGCCAGAATTTGGCTCCAAAATATGGTTCAAGCGTGGAATTTGGGATGTTTGTGATATTTTTAAAACTGCAGGGAGGGTTTGGGCAAAATGTGACCCATCACTGATCCCAGTAATTGGCATATATTCGGTACAAAAAGTCGTAATTTCAAACTGCGAATACGTGCAGAGAGCGAGAATTATGCTCCAAAACATTGCTCAAGCGTCAAATTTGGGATGTTTTTGATATTTGGAAAACTGCAGGGAGGGCTTGGGCAAAATGTGATCCATCGCTGCTTTCAGTAACTGGCATATTTTCGGTATAAAAAGTAGTAATTTCAAACTGCGAATACGTGTAGAGAGCAAGAATTTGGCTCCGAAATATGGCTCAAGGGTCGAACTTGGGATGTTTGAGATATTTTCAAAACTGCACGGGGGGGTTTGGGCAAAATGTGACTCATCGGCGCGTTCAGTAATTGGCCTATTTTGGTATAAAAAGTCGTAATTTCAAACTGCGAATACGTGCAGAGAGCCAGAATTTGGCTACAAAATATGGTTCAAGCGTCGAATTTGGGATGTTTGTGATATTTTTAAAACTGCGGGAGAGTTTGGGCAAAATGTGACCCATCGCTGATCTAAGTAATTGGCATATATTCGGTATAAAAAGTCGTATTTTCAAACTGCGAATACGTGCAGAGATCCAGAGTTTGGTTCCAAAATATGGCTCAAGAGTGGAATTTGGGATGTTTGAGATATTTTCAAAACTGCAGGGTGACTTTGGGCAAACTGTGACCCATCGCCGCTCAGAGTAATTGGCATATTTTCGGTGTAAAATTCGTAATTTCAAACTGCGAAAACGTGCCAAGAGCCAGAATTTGGCGCCAAAATATGGTTCAAGGGTCGAATTTGGGATGTTTGGGATATTTTGAAAACTGCAGGAAGGGTTTAGGTCAAAATGTGACTCATCGGTGCGTTCAGCAATTGGCATATTTTCGGTATAAAAAGTCGTAATTTCAAACTGCGAATACGTGCAGAGAGCCAGAATTTGGCGCCAAAATATGGCTCAAGCGTCGAATTTGGGATGTTTGGAATATTTTCAAAACTGTAGGGTGGGTTTGGTCAAACTGTGACCCATCGCCGCTCTCAGTAATTGGCATATTTTCGTTATAAAATTCATAATTTCAAACTGCGAATAAATGCAGAGAGCCAGAATTTGGCTCCAAAATATTGCTCAAGCGTCAAATTTGGGATGTTTTGGATATTTTGAAAACTGCAGGGAGGGTTTGGGAAAAATGTGATCCCTCGCCGCTTTCAGTAATTGGCATTTTTTCTGTAAAAAAGTCGTAATTTCAAACTGCGAATACGTGCAGAAAGCCAGAGTTTGGCTTAAAAATATGGCTGAAGGGTCGAATTTGGGATATTTGGGATTCTTTGAAAAGAGCAGGGGGGGGGGGGGTTTAGGCAAAATGTGACTCATCGCCGCTTTCAGTATTTGGCATATTGTCGGTTTAAAAAGTCGTAATTTCAAATTGCGAATACGTGCAAAGAGCGAGAATTTGGCTACAAAATATGGTTCAAGCGTCGAATTTGGGATGTTTGTGATATTTTTAAAGCTGCAGGGAGGGTTTGGGCAAAATGTGACCCATGGCTGATCCCAGTAATTGGCATATATTCGGTATAAAAAGTCGTATTTTCAAACTGCGAATACGTGCAGAGAGCCAGAGTTTGGTTCCAAAATATGGCTCAAGAGTCGAATTTGGGATGTTTGAGATATTTTCAAAACTGCAGGGTGAATTTGGGCAAACTGTGACCCATCGCTGCTCTCAGTAATTGGCATATTTTCGGTATAAAATTCGTAATTTCAAACTGCGAAAACGTGCCGAGAGCCAAAATTTGGCGCCAAAATATGGCTCAAGCGTCGAATTTGGGACGTTTGGGATATTTTGAAAACTGCAGAGAGGGCTTGGGTAAAATGTGATCCATCGCCGCTTTCAGTAACTGGCATATTTTCGGTATAAAATGTCGTAATTTCTTACTGCGAATACGTGCAGAAAGCCAGAATTTAGCTCCAAAATATTCCTCAAGGGTCGTATTTGGGATGTTTGGGATATTTCGAAAACTGCAGAAGGGTTTGGGCAAAATGTGACCCATCGCCGCTTTCAGTAATTGGTATATTTTCGGTATAAAAATTCGTAATTTCAAACTGCGAATACGTGCAGAGAGCCAGAATTTGGCTCCAAAATATGGTTCAAGAGACGAATTTGGGATGTTTGTGATATTTTTAAAACTGCAGGGAGGGTTTGGGCAAAATGTGACCCATCGCTGAATCCAGTAATTGGCATATATTCGGTATAAAAAGTCGTAATTTCAAACTGCGAATACGTGCAGAGAGCGAGAATTTGGCTCCAAAATATTGCTCAAGCGTCAAACCTGGGATGTTTGGGATATTTTGAAAACTGCAGAGAGGGTTTGGGCAAAATGTGACTCATCGGCGCGTTCAGTAATTGGCATATTTTGGTATAAAAATTCGTAATTTCACACTGCGAATACATGCAGAGAGCCAGAATTTGGCTCGTTAATATGGCCCAAGCGTCGAATTTGGGATGTTTGTGATATTTTGAAAACTGCAAGCAGGGTTTGGGCAAAATGTGATCCATCGCCGCTTTCAGTAATTGGCATTTTTTCTGTATAAAATGTCGTAATTTCAAACTGCGAATACGTGCAGAGAGCCAGAATTTGGCTCCAAAATATGGTTCAAGAGTCGAATTTGGGATGTTTTTGATATTTTTAAAACTGCAGGGAGGGTTTAGGCAAAATGTGACCCATCGCTGATCCCAGTAATTAGCATATATTCGGTATAAAAAGACATAATTTCAATATTAGGCGAAATTCTAATTGTTCTAAACGTCAAATCATTAATTCATTAGAATTAACTAAAATGTTCTTGATTTTTGTTTATAAACTGAAACTGATGTTCTTGATTTTTCTAAGCAAGATTAGATAATAATCGTCGCATTAGGCAATATTTTGCCGTTTTCCCACGTTTTTGTGAATTATTAGTTTATTGTTAATAATTCACTAAATATACGATAAAAATGATGCAAACACATAATTGATTAGATAATAACCTTAAATACTTAATTTTCAATCAACTATTTGTTTCTCATTAAAATACTGAGTAAGATATTTAAAAGGGGTGAAGTTCGGTTTTTATTGCATATATCGACGTTTCAGCCGGAATAGAGATTTTTTCGTGTACATCTTCCATCGGTAATATAAACGGAAAATCAAGAACATTTTAGTTAATTCTAATGAAAACAAATTGATTTTTATCATATGTATTGAAAACAACATTGTCATATGTCTTTTCTTGGATCTAAATAATACGAAACCTCGCTCTATGATATGAAGTTAAAATCCTCAAATATGGATAAATAGTGACTTTTTCACGTTTTTCATGTACTCTAATATTACGTAAATATATTCATTTTTACCAATATTTCGATACAATTTCATGTAGTATCACGATATGTGATTTGGCCTTCAAATCTCAGAATTTTGCATAATACTGCATTTAAAGCAAGTTTTCTTGCATTTTGTTTCGTACGAAAAATCATCGAATTTAGCAATATTTTGACGTTTATCATCCCCTTTTCCTTTATGTGATTTAAGCATAATATCATCGAATTAGGCAATATTTTGCCGTTTTTCCACGTTTTTGTGAATTTTCAGTCTATCGGTATTAAGTTATTATATATACGATAAAAATGATGTAAACACATAATTGATTAGATAATAACCTTAAATACTTCATTTTCAATCAACTATTTGTTTCTCGTTAAAATACTGAGTAAGATATTGAAAAGGGGAGAAGTTCGGTTTTTATTGCATATATCGACGTTTCAGCCGGATTAGAGCGGTTTTACGTGTACATCTTCCATCGGTAATATAAACGGAAAATCAAGAACATTTTAGTTAATTCTAATGAAAACACATTGTTTTTAATCATTTGTATTGGAAACAACATTGTCATATGTCTTTTCTTGGATCTAAATTATACGAAACCTCGCTCTGTGATTTGTAGTTAAAATCCTCAAATATGGTAAAATAGTGAGTTTTTCACGTTAATCATGTAGTTTGATATTACGTAAATATATTCATTTTTACCAATATTTCGATACTATTTCATGTAGTATCACGATGTGATTTGGCCTTCAAATCTCAGAATGTCGCATAATATTGCATTTTAAGCAAGTTTTCTTGCATTTTGTTCCGTACGAAAAATCATCGAATTTAGCATATTTTGACGTTTATCATCCCCTTTTCCTTTATGTGATTTAAACATAATATTATCGCATTAGGCAATATTTTGCCGTTTTCCCACGTTTTTGTTAATCTTCAGTTTACTGTTATTAATTCATTAAATATACGATAAAAATGATGCAAACACATAATTGATTAGATATTAACCTTAAATACTTCATTTTCAATCAACCATTTGTTTCTCGTTAAAATACTGAGTAAGATATTGAAAAGGGGAGAAGTTCGGTTTTTATTGCATATATCGACGTTTCAGCCGGATTAGAGCGGTTTTCGTGTACATCTTCCATCGGTAATATAAACGGAAAATCAAGAACATTTTAGTTAATTCTAATGAAAACACATTGTTTTTTATCATTTGTATTGGAAACAACATTGTCATATGTCTTTTCTTTGATCTAAATAATACGAAACCTCGCTCTATGATTTGAAGTTAAAATCCTCAAATATGGTAAAATAGTGACTTTTTCAGGTTAATCATGTAGTTTGATATTACATAAATATATTCATTTTTACCAATATTTCGATACTATTACATGTAATATCACGATATGTGATTTGGCCTTCAAATCTCAGAACTTCGCATAATATTGCATTTTAAGCAAGTTTTCATGCATTTTGTTTCGTTCGAAAAATCTTCGAATTTAGCAATATTTTGACGTTTATCATCAACTTTTCCTTTATGTGAGTTAAACAAAATATCATCGAATTAGGCAATATTTTGCCGTTTTTCCACGTTTTTGTGAATTTTCAGTTTATTGGTATTAATTCATTATATATACAATAAAAATGATGCAAACACATAATTGATTAGATAATAACCTTAAATACTTCATTTTCAATCAACTATTTGTTTCTCGTTAAAATACTGAGTAAGATATTGAAAAGGAAAGAAGTTCTGTTTTTATTGCATATATCGACGTTTCAGCCGGAATAGAGCGGTTTTCGTGTACTTGGCATATTTTCGGTATAAAAAGTCGTAATTTCAAACTGCGAATACGTGCAGAGAGAAAGAATTTGGCTCAAAAATATGGTTCAAGCGTCGAATTTAGGATGTTTGTGATATTTTTAAGACTGCAGGGACGGTTTGGGCAAAATGTGACCCTTCGCTGATCCCAGTAATTGGCATATATTCAGTATAAAAAGTCGTAATTTCAAACTGCGAATACGTGCAGAGAGCCAGAATTTGGCTCCAAAATATGCCTCAAGGGTCGTATTTGGGATGTTTGGGATATTTTGAAAACTGCAGGGGGGTTTGGGCAAAATGTGATCCATCGCCGCTTTCAGTAATTGGCATTTTTTCTGTATAAAATGTCGTAATTTCAAACTGCGAATACGTGCAGAGAGCCAGAATTTGGCTCCAAAATATGGTTCAAGAGTCGAATTTGGGATGTTTTTGATATTTTTAAAACTGCAGGGAGGGTTTAGGCAAAATGTGACCCATCGCTGATCCCAGTAATTAGCATATATTCGGTATAAAAAGACATAATTTCAATATTAGGCGAAATTCTAATTGTTCTAAACGTCAAATCATTAATTCATTAGAATTAACTAAAATGTTCTTGATTTTTGTTTATAAACTGAAACTGATGTTCTTGATTTTTCTAAGCAAGATTAGATAATAATCGTCGCATTAGGCAATATTTTGCCGTTTTCCCACGTTTTTGTGAATTATTAGTTTATTGTTAATAATTCACTAAATATACGATAAAAATGATGCAAACACATAATTGATTAGATAATAACCTTAAATACTTAATTTTCAATCAACTATTTGTTTCTCATTAAAATACTGAGTAAGATATTTAAAAGGGGTGAAGTTCGGTTTTTATTGCATATATCGACGTTTCAGCCGGAATAGAGATTTTTTCGTGTACATCTTCCATCGGTAATATAAACGGAAAATCAGGAACATTTTAGTTAATTCTAATGAAAACAAATTGATTTTTATCATATGTATTGAAAACAACATTGTCATATGTCTTTTCTTGGATCTAAATAATACGAAACCTCGCTCTATGATATGAAGTTAAAATCCTCAAATATGGATAAATAGTGACTTTTTCACGTTTTTCATGTACTTTAATATTACGTAAATATATTCATTTTTACCAATATTTCGATACAATTTCATGTAGTATCACGATATGTGATTTGGCCTTCAAATCTCAGAATTTTGCATAATACTGCATTTAAAGCAAGTTTTCTTGCATTTTGTTTCGTACGAAAAATCATCGAATTTAGCAATATTTTGACGTTTATCATCCCCTTTTCCTTTATGTGATTTAAGCATAATATCATCGAATTAGGCAATATTTTGCCGTTTTTCCACGTTTTTGTGAATTTTCAGTCTATCGGTATTATTATATATACGATAAAAATGATGTAAACACATAATTGATTAGATAATAACCTTAAATACTTCATTTTCAATCAACTATTTGTTTCTCGTTAAAATACTGAGTAAGATATTGAAAAGGGGAGAAGTTCGGATTTTATTGCCTATATCGACGTTTCAGCCGGATTAGAGCGGTTTTACGTGTACATCTTCCATCGGTAATATAAACGGAAAATCAAGAACATTTTAGTTAATTCTAATGAAAACACATTGTTTTTAATCATTTGTATTGGAAACAACATTGTCATATGTCTTTTCTTGGATCTAAATTATACGAAGCTCGCTCTGTGATATGTAGTTAAAATCCTCAAATATGGTAAAATAGTGAGTTTTTCACGTTAATCATGTAGTTTGATATTACGTAAATATATTCATTTTTACCAATATTTCGATACTATTTCATGTAGTATCACGATGTGATTTGGCCTTCAAATCTCAGAATGTCGCATAATATTGCATTTTAAGCAAGTTTTCTTGCATTTTGTTCCGTACGAAAAATCATCGAATTTAGCATATTTTGACGTTTATCATCCCCTTTTCCTTTATGTGATTTAAACATAATATTATCGCATTAGGCAATATTTTGCCGTTTTCCCACGTTTTTGTTAATCTTCAGTTTACTGTTATTAATTCATTAAATATACGATAAAAATGATGCAAACACATAATTGATTAGATATTAACCTTAAATACTTCATTTTCAATCAACCATTTGTTTCTCGTTAAAATACTGAGTAAGATATTGAAAAGGGGAGAAGTTCGGTTTTTATTGCATATATCGACGTTTCAGCCGGATTAGAGCGGTTTTCGTGTACATCTTCCATCGGTAATATAAACGGAAAATCAAGAACATTTTAGTTAATTCTAATGAAAACACATTGTTTTTTATCATTTGTATTGGAAACAACATTGTCATATGTCTTTTCTTTGATCTAAATAATACGAAACCTCGCTCTATGATTTGAAGTTAAAATCCTCAAATATGGTAAAATAGTGACTTTTTCAGGTTAATCATGTAGTTTGATATTACATAAATATATTCATTTTTACCAATATTTCGATACTATTACATGTAATATCACGATATGTGATTTGGCCTTCAAATCTCAGAACTTCGCATAATATTGCATTTTAAGCAAGTTTTCATGCATTTTGTTTCGTTCGAAAAATCTTCGAATTTAGCAATATTTTGACGTTTATCATCAACTTTTCCTTTATGTGAGTTAAACAAAATATCATCGAATTAGGCAATATTTTGCCGTTTTTCCACGTTTTTGTGAATTTTCAGTTTATTGGTATTAATTCATTATATATACAATAAAAATGATGCAAACACATAATTGATTAGATAATAACCTTAAATACTTCATTTTCAATCAACTATTTGTTTCTCGTTAAAATACTGAGTAAGATATTGAAAAGGAAAGAAGTTCTGTTTTTATTGCATATATCGACGTTTCAGCCGGAATAGAGCGGTTTTCGTGTACTTGGCATATTTTCGGTATAAAAAGTCGTAATTTCAAACTGCGAATACGTGCAGAGAGAGAAAGAATTTGGCTCAAAAATATGGTTCAAGCGTCGAATTTAGGATGTTTGTGATATTTTTAAGACTGCAGGGACGGTTTGGGCAAAATGTGACCCTTCGCTGATCCCAGTAATTGGCATATATTCAGTATAAAAAGTCGTAATTTCAAACTGCGAATACGTGCAGAGAGCCAGAATTTGGCTCCAAAATATGCCTCAAGGGTCGTATTTGGGATGTTTGGGATATTTTGAAAACTGCAGGGGGGTTTGGGCAAAATGTGACCCATCGCCGCTTTCAGTATTTTGCATATTTTCGGTATAAAAATTCGTAATATCAAACTGCGAATACGTACAGAGAGCCAGAATTTGGCTCCAAAATATGGTTCAAGGGTCGAATTTGGGATGTTTGGGATTTTTTGAAAACTGCATGTGGGACATGGGCAAAATGTGACACATCGGGGCGTTCAGTAATTGTCATATTTTCGGTATAAAAATTCGTAATTTCAAACTGCGAATACGTGCAGAGAGCCAGAACTTGGCTCCAAAATATGGCTCAAGCGTCGAATTTGGGATGTTTGGGATTATTTCAAAACTGCAGGGTGGATTTGGGCAAACTGTGACCCATCTCCCCTTTCAGTATTTGGCATAATTTCGGAATAAAATGTCGTAATTTCAAACTGCGAATACGTGCAGAGAGCCAGAATTTGGCTCCAAAATATGGTTCAAGCGTGGAATTTGGGATGTTTGTGATATTTTTAAAACTGCAGGGAGGGTTTGGGCAAAATGTGACCCATCGCTGATCCCAGTAATTGGCATATATTCGGTACAAAAAGTCGTAATTTTAAACTGCGAATACGTGCAGAGAGCCAGAATTTGGCTCCAAAATATGCCTCAAGGGTCGTATTTGGGATGTTTGGGATATTTTGAAAACTGCAGGGGGGTTTGGGCAAAATGTGACCCATCGCCGCTTTCAGTATTTTGCATATTTTCGGTATAAAAAGTCGTAATATCAAACTGCGAATACGTACAGAGAGCCAGAATTTGGCTCCAAAATATGGTTCAAGGGTCGAATTTGGGATGTTTGGGATTTTTTGAAAACTGCATGTGGGACATGGGCAAAATGTGACACATCGGGGCGTTCAGTAATTGGCATATTTTCGGTATAAAAATTCGTAATTTCAAACTGCGAATACGTGCAGAGAGCCAGAACTTGGCTCCAAAATATGGCTCAAGCGTCGAATTTGGGATGTTTGGGATTATTTCAAAACTGCAGGGTGGGTTTGGGCAAACTGTGACCCATCTCCCCTTTCAGTATTTGGCATAATTTCGGAATAAAATGTCGTAATTTCAAACTGCGAATACGTGCAGAGAGCCAGAATTTGGCTCCAAAATATGGTTCAAGCGTGGAATTTGGGATGTTTGTGATATTTTTAAAACTGCAGGGAGGGTTTGGGCAAAATGTGACCCATCGCTGATCCCAGTAATTGGCATATATTCGGTACAAAAAGTCGTAATTTCAAACTGCGAATACGTGCAGAGAGCGAGAATTATTCTCCAAAACATTGCTCAAGCGTCAAATTTGGGATGTTTGAGATATTTTGAAAACTGCACGGGGGGGTTTGGGCAAAATGTGACTCATCGTCGCTCTCAGTATTTGGCATATTTTCGGTATAAAAAGTCGTAATTTCAAACTGCGAATACGTGTAGAGAGCAAGAATTTGGCTCCGAAATATGGCTCAAGGGTCGAACTTGGGATGTTTGAGATATTTTCAAAACTGCACGGGGGGGTTTGGGCAAAATGTGACTCATCGGCGCGTTCAGTAATTGGCATATTTTCGGTATAAAAAGTTGTAATTTCAAACTGCGAATACGTGCAGAGAGCCAGAATTTGGCTCCAAAATATGGTTCAAGGGTCGAATTTGGGATGTTTGGGATTTTTTGAAAACTGCAAGGAGGACTTGCGCAAAATGTGACACATCGGCGAGTTCAGTAATTGGCATATTTTCGGTATAAAAATTCGTAATTTCAAATTGCGAATACGTGCAGAGAGCCAGAACTTGGCTCCAAAATATGCCTCAGAAGTCTTATTTGGGATGTTTGGGATATTTTGAAAACTGCAGGGGAGTTTGGGCAAAATGTGACCCATCGCCGCTTTCAGTATTTGACATATTTTCAGTATAAAAATTCGTAATTTCAAACTGCGAATACATGCAGAGAGCCAGAATTTGGCTCCCTAATATGGCCCAAGCGTTGAATTTGGGATGTTTGGGATATCTTGAAAACTTCATGAAGGTTTTGGGCAAAATGTGAACCATCGCCGCTTTCAGTAATTGGCATTTTTTCTGTATAAAAAGTCGTAATTTCAAACTGCGAATACGTGCAGAGAGCCAGAATTTGATTCCAAAATATGGTTCAAGCGTCGAGTTTGGGATGTTTGTGATAATTTTAAAACTGCAGGGAGGGTTTGGGCAAAATGTGACCAATCGCTGATCCCAGTAATTGGCATATATTCGGTATAAAAAGTCGTAATTTCAAACTGCGAATACGTGCAGAGAGCGAGAATTTGGCCCCAAAATATGGTTCAAGGGTCGAATTTGGGATATTTGGGATATTTTCAAAACTGCAGGGAGGGTTTGGGCAAAATATGACTCATCGGCGCTTTCAGTAATTGGCATATTTTAGGTATAAAAAGTCGTAATTTCAAACTGCGAGTACGTGCAAAGAGCCAGAATTTGGCTCCAAAATATGGCTCAAGCGTCGAATTTGGGATGTTTGGGATATTTTCAAAACTGCAGGGTGGGTTTGGGCAAACTGTGACCCATCTCCCCTTTCAGTATTTGGCATAATTTCGGAATAAAATGTCGTAATTTCAAACTGCGGATACGTGCAGAGAGCCAGAATTTGGCTCCAAAATATGGTTCAAGCGTGGAATTTGGGATGTTTGTGATATTTTTAAAACTGCAGGGAGGGTTTGGGCAAAATGTGACCCATCGCTGATCCCAGTAATTGGCATATATTCGGTACAAAAAGTCGTAATTTCAAACTGCGAATACGTGCAGAGAGCCAGAATTTGGCTCCAAAATATGCCTCAAGGGTCGTATTTGGGATGTTTGGGATATTTTGAAAACTGCAGGGGGGTTTGGGCAAAATGTGACCCATCGCCGCTTTCAGTATTTTGCATATTTTCGGTATAAAAAGTCGTAATATCAAACTGCGAATACGTACAGAGAGCCAGAATTTGGCTCCAAAATATGGTTCAAGGGTCGAATTTGGGATGTTTGGGATTTTTTGAAAACTGCATGTGGGACATGGGCAAAATGTGACACATCGGGGCGTTCAGTAATTGGCATATTTTCGGTATAAAAATTCGTAATTTCAAACTGCGAATACGTGCAGAGAGCCAGAACTTGGCTCCAAAATATGGCTCAAGCGTCGAATTTGGGATGTTTGGGATTATTTCAAAACTGCAGGGTGGATTTGGGCAAACTGTGACCCATCTCCCCTTTCAGTATTTGGCATAATTTCGGAATAAAATGTCGTAATTTCAAACTGCGAATACGTGCAGAGAGCCAGAATTTGGCTCCAAAATATGGTTCAAGCATGGAATTTGGGATGTTTGTGATATTTTTAAAACTGCAGGGAGGGTTTGGGCAAAATGTGACCCATCGCTGATCCCAGTAATTGGCATATATTCGGTACAAAAAGTCGTAATTTCAAACTGCGAATACGTGCAGAGAGCGAGAATTATGCTCCAAAACATTGCTCAAGCGTCAAATTTGGGATGTTTGAGATATTTTGAAAACTGCACGGGGGGGTTTGGGCAAAATGTGACTCATCGTCGCTCTCAGTATTTGGCATATTTTCGGTATAAAAAGTCGTAATTTCAAACTGCGAATACGTGTAGAGAGCAAGAATTTGGCTCCGAAATATGGCTCAAGGGTCGAACTTGGGATGTTTGAGATATTTTCAAAACTGCACGGGGGGGTTTGGGCAAAATGTGACTCATCGGCGCGTTCAGTAATTGGCATATTTTCGGTATAAAAAGTTGTAATTTCAAACTGCGAATACGTGCAGAGAGCCAGAATTTGGCTCCAAAATATGGTTCAAGGGTCGAATTTGGGATGTTTGGGATTTTTTGAAAACTGCAAGGAGGACTTGCGCAAAATGTGACACATCGGCGAGTTCAGTAATTGGCATATTTTCGGTATAAAAATTCGTAATTTCAAATTGCGAATACGTGCAGAGAGCCAGAACTTGGCTCCAAAATATGCCTCAGAGGTCTTATTTGGGATGTTTGGGATATTTTGAAAACTGCAGGGGAGTTTGGGCAAAATGTGACCCATCGCCGCTTTCAGTATTTGACATATTTTCAGTATAAAAATTCGTAATTTCAAACTGCGAATACATGCAGAGAGCCAGAATTTGGCTCCCTAATATGGCCCAAGCGTTGAATTTGGGATGTTTGGGATATTTTGAAAACTTCATGAAGGTTTTGGGCAAAATGTGAACCATCGCCGCTTTCAGTAATTGGCATTTTTTCTGTATAAAAAGTCGTAATTTCAAACTGCGAATACGTGCAGAGAGCCAGAATTTGATTCCAAAATATGGTTCAAGCGTCGAGTTTGGGATGTTTGTGATAATTTTAAAACTGCAGGGAGGGTTTGGGCAAAATGTGACCAATCGCTGATCCCAGTAATTGGCATATATTCGGTATAAAAAGTCGTAATTTCAAACTGCGAATACGTGCAGAGAGCGAGAATTTGGCCCCAAAATATGGTTCAAGGGTCGAATTTGGGATATTTGGGATATTTTCAAAACTGCAGGGAGGGTTTGGGCAAAATGTGACTCATCGGCGCTTTCAGTAATTGGCATATTTTAGGTATAAAAAGTCGTAATTTCAAACTGCGAGTACGTGCAAAGAGCCAGAATTTGGCTCCAAAATATGGCTCAATAGTCGAATTTGGGATGTTTGGGATATTTTCAAAACTGCAAGGTGGGTTTGGGCAAACTGTGACATATCGCCGATCTCAGTAATTGGCATATTTTCGGTATAAAATTCGTAATTTCAAACTGCGAAAACGTGCCGAGAGCCAGAATCTGGCTCCAAAATATTGCTCAAGCGTCGAATTTGGGACGTTTGGGATATTTTGAAAACTGCAGGGAGCGTTTGAGCAAAATGTGATCCATCGCCGCTTTCAGTGACTGGCATATTTTCGGCATAAAAAGTCGTAATTTCATACTGCAAATACGTTCAGAGAGCCAGAAATTGTTTTCAAAATATGCCTCAGAGGTCGTATTTGGGATGTTTGGGGTATTTTGAAAACTGCAGGGGAGTTTGGGCAAAATGTGACCCATCGCCGCTTTCAGTATTTGGCATATTTTCAGTATAAAAAGTCGTAATTTCAAACTGCGAATACGTGCAGAGAGCCAGAATTTGGCTCCAAAATATGGTTCAATGGTCGAATTTGGGATGTTTAGGATATTTTTAAAACTGCATGGGGGGTTTGGGCAAAATGTGATTCATCGGCGCGTTCAGTAATTGGCATATTTTCGGAATTAAAAGTTGTTATTTCAAAATGCGAATACGTGCAGAGAGCCAGAATTTAGCTCCAAAATATGGTTCAAGAGTCGAATTTGGGTTGTTTGGGATATTTTCAAAACGGCAGGGTGGGTTTGGGCAAACTGTGACCCATCGCTGCACTCAGTAATTGGCTTATTTTCGGTATAAAATTCGTAATTTCAAACTGCGAAAACGTGCCGAGAGCCAGAATTTGGCCCCAAAATATGGCTCAAGCGTCGAATTTGGGACGTTTGGGATATTTTGAAAACTGCAGGGAGCGCTTGAGCAAAATGTGATCCATCGCCGCTTTCAGTGACTGGCATATTTTCGGTATAAAAAGTCGTAATTTCATACTGAAATACGTTCAGAGAGCCAGAAATTGGCTCCAAAATATGCCTCAAGGGTCGTATTTGGGATGTTTGGATATTTTGAAAACTGCAGGGGGGGGTTTGGGCAAAATGTGACCCATCGCTGCTCTCAGTATTTGGCATATTTTCGGTATAAAATGTCGTAATTTCAAACTGCGAATACGTGCAGAGAGCCAGAATTTGGCTACAAAATATGGTTCAATTGGCGAATTTAGGATGTTTGGGATATTTTGAAAACTGCAGGGAAGACTTGGGCAAAATGTGACTCTTCAGCACGTTCAGTAATTGGCATATTTTCGGTATAAAAATTCGTAATTTCAAACTGCGAATACGTGCCGAGAGCCAGAATTTTGCTCCAAAATATGGCTCAATAGTCGAATTTGGGACGTTTGGGATATTTTCAAAACTGCAGGGAGGGCTTGGGGAAAATGTGATCCATCGCCGCTTTCAGTAACTTGCATATTTCAGTATAAAAAGTCGTAATCTCATACTGCGAATACGTGCATAGAGCCAGAAATTGGCTCCAAAATATTCCTCATGGGTCGTATTTGGGATGTTTGGGATATTTTGAAAACTGCAGAGTGGTTTGGGCAAAATGTGACCCATCGCAGCTCTCAGTAATTGGCATATTTTCAGTATAAAAAGTCGTAATTTCAAACTGCGAATACGTGCAGAGAGTCAGAATTTGGCTCCAAATAATGCTTTAAGGGTCGAATTTGGGATGTTTGGGATATTTTGAAAATTGCAGGCGGGGGTTATGGCAAAATGTGACTCATCGCTGCTTTCAGTATTTGGCATATTTTTGGTATAAAAAGTCGTAATTTCAAACTGCGAATACGTGC
Organism: Procambarus clarkii; assembly: GCF_040958095.1. Lineage (NCBI taxonomy): Eukaryota > Metazoa > Arthropoda > Malacostraca > Decapoda > Cambaridae > Procambarus > Procambarus clarkii. The sequence continues at coordinate 3,265,365 of NC_091237.1, forward strand.
GGAGAGCCAGAATTTGGCTCCAAAATATGGCTCTAGAGTTGAATTTGGGATGTTTGGGATTTTTTGAAAACTGCAGGGAGGACTTGGGCAAAATGTGACACATCAGCGTGTTCAGTAATTGGGAAATTTTCTGTATAAAAATTCGTAATTTCAAACTGCGAATACGTGCAGAGAGCCAGAATTTGGCTCCAAAATATGGCTCAATAGTCGAATTTGGGAGGTTTGGGATACTTTCAAAACTGCAGGGTGGGTTTGGCCAAACTGTGACCCATCGCCGCTCTCAGTAATTGGCATATTTTCGGTATAAAATTCGTAATTTCAAACTGCGAAAACGTGCCGAGAGCCAGAATTTGGCTCCAAAATATGGCTCAATTGTCGAACTTGGGAAGTTTGGTATATTTTGTAAACTGCAAAGAGGGCTTCGGCAAAATGTCATCAATCACCGCTTTCAGTAACTGGCATATTTTCGGTATAAAAAGTCGTAAATTCATACGGCGAATACGTGCAGAGAGCCAGAAATTGTCTCCAAAATATGCCTCAGAGGTCGTATTTGGCATTTATTTGAGGTAAATTTGGCATTATTTGGAGCCAAATTCTGGCTCTCTGCACGTATTCGCAGTTTGAAATTACGACTTTTTATACTGAAAATATGCCAATTACTGAGAGCTGCGATGGGTCACATTTTGCCCAAACCACTCTGCAGTTTTCAAAATATCCAAACATCCCAAATACGATCCATAAGGAATATTTTGGAGCCAATTTCTGGCTCTATGCACGTATTCGCAGTATGAGATTACGACTTTTTATACTGAAAAACTGCAAGTTACTGAAAGCGGCGATGGATCATATTTTGCCCAAGCCCTCCCTGCAGTTTTGAAAATATCCCAAACGTCCCAAATTCGACGATTGAACCATATTTTGGAGCCAATTTCTGGCTCTCGGCACGTATTCGCAGTTTGAAATTACGAATTTTTATACCGAAAATATGCCAATTACTGAACGTGCTGAAGAGTCACATTTTGCCCAAGTCCTCTCTGCAGTTTTCAAAATATGCCAAACATCCTAAATTCGCCAATTGAACCATATTTTGTAGCCAAATTCTGGCTCTCTGCAAGTATTCGCAGTTTGAAATTACGACATTTTATACCGAAAATATGCCAAATACTGAAATCAGCGATGGGTCACATTTTGCCCAACCCCCCCCCCCCTGCAGTTTTCAAAATATCCAAACATCCCAAATACGATCCATAAGGAATATTTTGGAGCCAATTTCTGGCTCTATGCACGTATTCGCAGTATGAGATTACGACTTTTTATACTGAAAATATGCAAGTTACTGAAAGCGGCGATGGATCATATTTTGCCCAAGCCCTCCCTGCAGTTTTGAAAATATCCCAAACGTCCCAAATTCGACGATTGAACCATATTTTGGAGCCAATTTCTGGCTCTCGGCACGTATTCGCAGTTTGAAATTACGAATTTTTATACCGAAAATATGCCAATTACTGAACGTGCTGAAGAGTCACATTTTGCCCAAGTCCTCTCTGCAGTTTTCAAAATATGCCAAACATCCTAAATTCGCCAATTGAACCATATTTTGTAGCCAAATTCTGGCTCTCTGCAAGTATTCGCAGTTTGAAATTACGACATTTTATACCGAAAATATGCCAAATACTGAAATCAGCGATGGGTCACATTTTGCCCAACCCCCCCCCCCCCCTGCAGTTTTCAAAATATCCAAACATCGCAAATACGATCCATAAGGAATATTTTGGAGCCAATTTCTGGCTCTATGCACGTATTCGCAGTATGAGATTACGACTTTTATACTGAAAATATGCAAGTTACTGAAAGCGGCGATGGATCATATTTTGCCCGAGCCCTCCCTGCAGTTTTGAAAATATCCCAAACGTCCCAAATTCGACGATTGAACCATATTTTGGAGCCAATTTCTGGCTCTCGGCACGTATTCGCAGTTTGAAATTACGAATTTTTATACCGAAAATATGCCAATTACTGAACGTGCTGAAGAGTCACATTTTGCCCAAGTCCTCTCTGCAGTTTTCAAAATATGCCAAACATCCTAAATTCGCCAATTGAACCATATTTTGTAGCCAAATTCTGGCTCTCTGCAAGTATTCGCAGTTTGAAATTACGACATTTTATACCGAAAATATGCCAAATACTGAAATCAGCGATGGGTCACATTTTGCCCCCCCCCCCCCCCTGCAGTTTTCAAAATATCCAAACATCCCAAATACGACCCTTGAGGCATATTTTGGAGCCAATTTCTGGCTCTCTGAACGTATTTGCAGTATGAAATTACGACTTTTTATTCCGAAAATATGCCAGTCACTGAAAGCGGCGATGGATCACATTTGGCTCAAGCTCTCCCTGCAGTTTTCAAAATATCCCAAACGTCCCAAATTTGACGCTTGAGCCATATTTTGGAGCCAAATTCTGGTTCTCGGCACGTTTTCGCAGTTTGAAATTACGAATTTTATACCGAAAATAAGCCAATTACTGAGAGCGGCGATGGGTCACAGTTTGCCCAAACCCACCCTGCCGTTTTGAAAATATCCCAAACATCCCAAATTCGACTCTTGAACCATATTTTGGAGCTAAATTCTGGCTCTCTGCACGTATTCGCATTTTGAAATTACAGCTTTTAATACCGAAAATATGCCAATTACTGAAAGCGGCGATTGGTCACATTTTGCCCAAACTCCCCTGCAGTTTTCAAAATATCCCAAACATCCCAAATACGACCTCTGAGGCATATTTTGGAAACAATTTCTGGCTCTCTGCACGTATTCGCAGCATGAAATTACGACTTTTTATACCGAAAATATGCCAGCGGTGATTGATTACATTTTGCCGAAGCCCTCTTTGCAGTTTACAAAATATCCCAAACTTCCCAAGTTCGACCCTTGAGCCATATTTTGGAGCCAAATTCTGGCTCTCAGCACGTTTTCGCAGTTTGAAATTACGAATTTTATACCGAAAATATGCCAATTACTGAGAGCGGCGATGGGTCACAGTTTGCCCAAACCCACCCTGCAGTTTTGAAAATATCCCAAACATCCCAAATTCGACTATTGAGCCATATTTTGGAGCCAAATTCTGGCTCTCTGCACGTATTCGCAGTTTGAAATTACGACATTTTATACCTAAAATATGCCAATTACTGAACGCGCCGATGAGTCACATTTTGCCCAAACCCTCTCTGCAGTTTTGAAAATATCCCAAACATCCCAAATTCGACCCTTGAACCATATTTTGGGGCCAAATTCTCGCTCTCTGCACGTATTCGCAGTTTGAAATTACGACTTTTTATACCGAATATATGCCAATTACTGGGATCAGCGATTGGTCACATTTTGCCCAAACCCTCCCTGCAGTTTTAAAAATATAACAAACATCCCAAACTCGACGCTTGAACCATATTTTGGAATCAAATTCTGGCTCTCTGCACGTATTCGCAGTTTGAAATAACGACTTTTTATACAGAAAAAATGTCAATTACTGAAAGCGGCGATGTTTCACATTTTGCCCAAAACCTTCATGAAGTTTTCAAAATATTCCAAACATCCCAAATTCGACGCTTGGGCCATATTAATTAACGAGCCAAATTCTGGCTCTCTGCATGTATTCGCAGTTTGAAATTACAAATTTTTATATCGAAAATATGCCAATTACTGAACGCGCCGATGAGTCACATTATGCCCAAACCCTCCCTGCAGTTTTGAAAATATCCCAAATATCCCAAATTCGACTATTGAGCAATGTTTTTGAGCCAAATTCTGGCTCTCTGCACGTATTCGCAGTTTGAAATTACGACTTTTTATACCGAATATATGCCAATTACTGGGATCAGCGAAGGGTCACATTTTGCCCAAACCCTCCATGCAGTTTTAAAAATATCAATAACATCCCAAATTCGACGCTTGAACCATATTTTGGAGCCAAATTTTAGCTCTCTGCACGTATTCGCAGTTTGATATTACGCCTTTTTATAGAGAAAAAATGCTAATTACTTAGAGCGGCGATGGATCACATTTTGCCCAAACACTCTCTGCAGTTTTCAAAATATCCCAAACATCCCAAAGTCGACCCTTGAACCATATTTTGGAGCCAAATTCTGGCTCTCTGCACTTATTCGCAGTTTGAAACTACGACTTTTTATACCGAAAATATACCAATTACTGAAAGCGTCAATGGGTTGCATTTTGTCCAAACCCCTTTGCAGTTTTCGAAATATCCCAAACATCCTAAATACGACCCTTGAGGAATATTTTGGAGCCAATTTCTGGCTCTCTGCACGTATTCGCAGTATGAACTTACGACTTTTTATACCGAAAATATGCCAGTTACTGAAAGCGGCGATGGATCACATTTTGCCCGAGCCCTCTCTGCAGTTTTCAAAATATCCCAAACGTCCCAAATTCGACGCTTGAGCCATATTTTGGAGCCAAATTCTGGGTCTCGGCACGTTTTCGCAGTTTGGAATTACGAATTTTATAACGAAAATATTCCAATTACTGAGAGCGGCGATGGGTCACAGTTTGCCATAAGCCACCCTGCAGTTTTGAAAATATCCCAAACATCCGAAATTCGACGCTTGAGCCATAATTTGGAGCCAAGTTCTGGCTCTCTGCACGTATTCGCCGTTTGAAATTACGAATTTTTATACCGAAACTACGCCAATTACTGAACGCGCCGATGTGTCACATTTTGCCCAAGTCCTCCCTGCAGTTTTTAAAAAATCCCAAACATCCCAAATTCGACCCTTGAACCATATTTTAAAGACAAATTCTGGCTCTCTGCACGTATTCGCAGTTTGAAATTACGACTTTTTATACCGAAAACATGCAAAATACTGAAAGCAGCTATGGGCCACATTTTGCCCAAACCCCCCTGCAGTTTTTAAAATATCCAAAACATCCCAAATACGACCCTTGAGGCATATTTTGGAGCCAAATTCTGGCTCTCTGCACGTATTCGCAGTTTGAAATTACGACTTTTTATACTGAATATGTGCCAATTACTGGGATCAGCGAAGTGTCACATTTTGCCCAAACCGTCCCTGCAGTTTTAAAAATATCACAAACATCCCAAATTCGACGCTTGAACCATATTTTTGAGCCAAATTCTTTCCCTCTGCACGTATTCGCAGTTTGAAATTACGACTTTTTATACCCAAAATATGCCAAATACTGAAAGCGGCGATGAGTCACATTTTGCCCAAACCCCCCCTGCAGTTTTCAAAATATCCCAAACATCCCAAATTCGACCCTTGATCAATATTTTGTAGCCAAATTCTGGCTCTCTGCACGTATTCGCAGTTTGAAATTACGACTTTTTATACCAAAATATGTTAATTACTGAACGCGCCGCTGAGTCACATTTTTCCGAAATCCTCACTGCAGTTTCAAAATATCCCAAACATCCCAAATTTGACTTTTGAGCAAAAAATTTTGAAGCAAAATTCTCGCTCTCTTCACGTATTCGCAGTTTGAAATTACGAATTTTTATTCCGAATATATGCCAATTACTGGGATCACCGATGGGACACATTTTGCCCAATCCCTCCCTGCAGTTTTAAAAATATCACAAACATCCCAAATTCGACGCTTGAACCATATTTTGGTGCCAAATTCTGGCTCTCTGCACCTATTCGCAATTTGAAATTACGACTTTTTATACAGAGAAAATGCCAATTACTGAAAGCGGCGATGGATCACATTTTGCCTAAACCCTCCCTGCAGTTTTCAAAATATCCCAAACATCCCAAATTCGACGCTTGGGCCATATTAAGGAGAAAAATTCTGGTTCTCTGCATGTATTCGCAGTTTGAAATTACGAATTTTACACCGAAAATATGCCAATTACTGAGAGTAACGATGGGTCACAGTTTGCGAAAACCCACCCTACAGTTTTGAAAATATCCCAAACATCCCAAATTCGACGCTTGATCCATATTTTGGAGCCAAGGTCTGGCTCTCTGCAGGTATTCGCAGTTTGAAATTACGATATTTTATACCCAAAATATGCCAAATGCTGAAAGCGGCGATGAGTCACATTTTGCCCAAACCCCCCCTGCAGTTTTCAAAATATCCCAAACATCCCAAACTCGACTCTTGAGCCATATTTTTTAGCTTAATTCTGGCTCTCTGCACGTATTCACATTTTGAAATTACGACTTTTTATACTGAAAATATGCCAAATACTGAAAACGGCGATGGGTCACATTTTGCCCAAACTCCCCTTCAGTTTTCAAAATATCCGAAACATCCCAAATACGACCTCTGAGGCATATTTTGGAGACAATTTCTGGCTCTCTGCACGTATTCGCCGTATGAATTTACGACTTTTTATACCGAAAATATGCCAGTTACTGAAAGCGGTGATTGATGACATTTTGCCGAAGCCCTCTTTGCAGTTTACAAAATATACCAAACTTCCCAAGTTCGACACTTGAGGCATATTTTGGAGCCAAATTCTGGCTCTCTGCACGTATTCGCAGTTTGAAATTACGACTTTTTATACTGAATATATGCCAATTACTGGGATCAGCGAAGGGTCACATTTTGCCCAAACCGTCCCTGCAGTTTTAAAAATATCACAAACATTCCAAACTCGACGCTTGAACCATATTTGTGAGCCAAATTCTTTCTCTCTGCACGTATTCGCAGTTTGAAATTACGACTTTTTATACCCAAAATATGCCAAATACTGAAAGCGGCGATGAGTCACATTTTGCCCAAGCCCCCCCTGCAGTTTTCAAAATATCCCAAACATCCCAAATTCGACGCTTGAGCCATATTTTGGAGCCAAGGTCTGTCTCTGCACGTACTCGCAGTTTGAAATTACGATATTTTATACCGAAAATATGCCAAGTACTGAAAGCAGCGATGTGTAACATTTTGCCCAAACCCCCCTGCAGTTTTCAAAATATCCAAACATCCCAAATATGACCCTTGAGGCATATTTTGGAACCAATTTTTGGCTCTCTGCACGTATTCGCAGTATGAAATTACGACTTTTTATACCGAAAATATGCCAGTCACTGAAAGCGGCGATGGATCACATTTTGCTCAAGCCCTCCCTGCAGTTTGCAAAATATCCCAAACATCCCAAACTCGACTCTTGAGCCATATTTTTGAGCTTAATTCTGGCTCTCTGCACGTATTCACATTTTGAAATTACGACTTTTTATACTGAAAATATGCCAAATACTGAAAACGGCGATGGGTCACATTTTGCCCAAACTCCCCTTCAGTTTTCAAAATATCCGAAACATCCCAAATACGACCTCTGAGGCATATTTTGGAGACAATTTCTGGCTCTCTGTACGTATTCGCCGTATGAATTTACGACTTTTTATACCGAAAATATGCCAGTTACTGAAAGCGGTGATTGATGACATTTTGCCGAAGCCCTCTTTGCAGTTTACAAAATATAGCAAACTTCCCAAGTTCGACATTTGAGCCATATTTTGGAGCCAAATTCTGGCTCTCGGCACGTTTTCGCAGTTTGAAATTACGAATTTTATGCCGAAAATATGCCAATTACTGAGAGCGGCGATGGGTCACAGTTTGGCCAAACCCACCCAGCAGTTTTGAAAGTATCCCAAACATCCCAAATTCGACTATTGAGCCATATTTTGGAGCCAAATTCTGTCTCTCTGCACGTATTCGCAGTTTGAAATTACGACTTTTTATACTGAATATATGCCAATTACTGGGATCAGCGAAGGGTCATATTTTGCCTAAACCCTCCCTGCAGTTTTAAAAATATCCCAAACTCGACCCTTGAGCCATATTTTGGAGGCAAATTCTTGCTCTCTACACGTATTCGCAGTTTGAAATTACGACTTTTTATACCGAATATATGCCAATTACTGGGATCAGCGATTGGTCACATTTTGCCAAACCCTCCCTGCAGTTTTAAAAATATCACAAACATCCCAAACTCGACGCTTGAACCATATTTTGGAATCAAATTCTGGCTCTCTGCACGTATGCGCAGTTTGAAATTACGACTTTTTGTACAGAAAAAATGCCAATTACTTAGAGCGGCGATGGGTCACAGTTTGCCCAAATTCACCTTGCAGTTGTGAAAATATCTCAAACATCCGAAATTAGACTCTTGAGCAATATTTTGGAACCAAACTCAGGCTCTTTGCACGTATTCGCAGTTTGAAATTACGACTTTTTATACCGAATATATTCCAATTACTGGGATCAGCGATGTGTCACATTTTGCCCAAACCCTCCCTGCAGTTTTAAAAATATCACAAACATCCCAAATTCTACTCTTGAACCATATTTTCGAGCCAAATTCTGGCTTTCTGCACGTATTCGCTGTTTGAAATTACGACTTTTTATACAGAAAAAATGCCAATTACTGAAAGCGGCGATGGATCACATTTTGCCCAAATCCTCCCTGCTGTTTTCAAAATATCCCAAATATCCCAAATTCGACGGTTGGGCCATATTAAAGAGCCAAATTCTGGCTCTCTGGATGTATTCGCAGTTTGAAATTACAAATTTTATACCGAAAATATGCCAATTACTGAGAGCGGCGATGGGTCACTGTTTGCTCAAACGCACCCTGCAGTTTTGAAAATATCCCAAACATCCCAAATTCGACGCTTGAGCCATATTTTGGAGCCAAGTTCTGGCTCTCTGCACGTAATCGCTTTTTGAAATTACGATCTTTTATACCGAAAATATGCCAATTACTGAGCGCGCCGATGAGTCACATTTTGCCCAAGTCCTCCCTGCAGTTTTCAAAATATCCCAAACATCCCAAATTCTACCCTTGAACCATATTTTGGAGCCAAATACTGGCTCTCTGCATGTATTCGCAGTTTGAAATTACGACTTTTTATACCGAAAATATGTCAAATACTGATAGTAGCGATGAGTCACATTTTGCCCAAACCCCGCTTGCAGTTTTCAAAATATCCCAAACATCCCAAATTTGACGAGCAATATTTTGGAGGAAAATTCTCGCTCTCTGCACGTATTCGCAGTTTGAAATTACGACTTTTTATACCGAATATATGCCAATTACTGGGATCAGCGATGGGTCTCATTTTGCCCAAACCCCCCTGCAGTTTTCCAAATATCCCAAGCTTCCCAAATACGACCCTTGAGGCATATTTTTGAGCTAATTTCTGTCACTCTTCGCGTATTCACATTTTGAAATTACAACTTTTTATACCGAAAATATGCCAATTACTGAACACGCCGATGAGTCACATTTTGCCCAAACCCCCCCTGCAGTTTTCAAAATATCCCAAACATCCCAAATTCGACCCTTGAGCCATATTTTGGAGCCAAATTCTGGCTTTCTACACGTATTCGCAGTTTGAATTTACGACTTTTTATACCGAAAATATGACAAATTACTGAACGCGCCGATGAGTCACATTCTGCCCAAACCCTCCGTGCAGTTTTAAAAATATCCTAAACATCTCAAATTCGACCTTTGAACCATATTTTGGAGCCAAATTCTGGCTCTCTGCACGTATTCGCAGTTTGAAATTACGAATTTTTATACAGAAAAAATGCCAATTACTGAGAGCGGCGATGGGTCACAGTTTGCCCAAATTCACCTTGCAGTTGTGAAAATATCTCAAACATCCGAAATTAGACTCTTGAGCAATATTTTGGAACCAAATTCTGGCTCTTTGCACGTATTCGCAGTTTGAAATTACGTCTTTTTATACCGAATATATGCCAATTACTGGGATCAGCGATGTGTCACATTTTGCCCAAACCCTCCCTGCAGTTTTAAAAATATCACAAACATCCCAAATTCTACTCTTGAACCATATTTTCGAGCCAAATTCTGGCTTTCTGCACGTATTCGCTGTTTGAAATTACGACTTTTTATACAGAAAAAATGCCAATTACTGAAAGCGGCGATGGATCACATTTTGCCCAAATCCTCCCTGCAGTTTTCAAAATATCCCAAACATCCCAAATTCGACGCTTGGGCCATATTAAGGAGCCAAATTCTGGCTCTCTGGATGTATTCGCAGTTTGAAATTACAAATTTTATACCGAAAATATGCCAATTACTGAGAGCAGCGATGGGTCACTGTTTGCCCAAACCCACCCTGCAGTTTTGAAATTATCCCAAACATCCCAAATTCGACGCTTGAGCCATATTTTAGAGCCAAGTTCTGGCTCTCTGCACGTAATCGCTTTTTGAAATTACGAACTTTTATACCGAAAATATGCCAATTACTGAGAGCGCCGATGAGTCACATTTTGCCCAAGTCCTCCCTGCAGTTTTCAAAATATCCTAAACATCCCAAATTAGACACTTGAACCATATTTTGAAGCCAAATTCTGGCTCTCGACACGTATTCGCAGTTTGAAATTACGACTTTTTATACCGAAAATATGCCGGTTACTGAATGCAGCAATGGATCACATTTTGCCCAAGCCCTCCCTGCAGTTTTCCAAATATCACAAACGTCCCAAATTCGACTCTTGAGCCATATTTTGACGCCAAATTCTGTCTCTCTGCACCTATTCGCAGTTTGAAATTACGACTTTTTATTCCAAAATATGCCAATTACTGAACGCGCCGATGAGTCACATTTTGCCCAAACCCTCCCTGCAGTTTTCAAAATATCCAAAACATCCCAAATTTGAAGCTTGAACAATAATTTGGAACAAAATTCTCGCTCTCTGCACGTATTCGCAGTTTGAAATTACGAATTTTTTTTACCGAATATATGCCAATTCCTGGGGTCAGCGATGGGTCACATTTTGCCCAAACCCTCCCTGCAGTTTCAAAAATATAACGAACATCCCAAATTCGACGCTTGAACCATATTTTGTAGCCAAATTCTGGCTCTTTGCACGTATTCGCAGTTTGAAATTACGACTTTTTATACCAAAATATGCCAATTACTTAATGCCCCGATGAGTCACATTTTGCCCAAACCCTCCCTGCAGTTTTCAAAATATCCCAAACATCCCAAATTTGACGCTTGAGCAATATTTTGGAGCCAAGTTCTGGCTCTCTGCACGTAATCGCTTTTTGAAATTACGAAATGTTATACCTAAAATATGCCAAATACTGAGCGCGCCGATGAGTCACATTTTGCCCAAGTCCTGTCTGCAGTTTTCAAAATATCCCAAACATCCCAAATTCAACACATGAACTATATTTTGAAGCCAAATTCTGGCTCTCTGCACGTATTCGCAGTTTGAAATTACTACTTTTTATACCGAAAATATGCCAAATACTGAAAGCAGCGATGGGTCACATTTTGCCCAAACCCCCCTGCAGTTTTAAAATATCCCAAACTTCCCAAATACGACCCTTGAGGCATAACTTATAGTCAAATTCTTGCTTTCTGCACGTATTCGCAGTATGAAATAACGACTTTTTATACCGAAAATATGCCAGTTACTGAAAGCAGCTATGGATCACATTTTGCCCAAGACCTCCGTGCAATTTTTAAAATATCCCAAACGTCCCAAATTCGACGCTTGAGCCATATTTTGGAGCCAAATTCTGGCTCTCGGCACGTTTTCACATTTAAAATTACGAATTTTATAACGAAAATATGCCAATTACTGAGAGCAGCGATGGGTCACAGTTTGCCCAAATTCACCCTGCAGTTTTGAAAATATCTCAAACATCCGAAATTCGACTCTTGAACCATATTTTGGAGCCAAATTCTGGCTCTCTGCACGTATTCGCAGTTTGAAATTACGACTTTTTATACAGAAAAAATGCCAATTACTGAAAGCGGCGATGGATCACATTTTCCCCAAAACCTCCCTGAAGTTTTCAAAATATCCCAAACATCCCAAATTCGACGCTTGAGCCATATTAAGGAGCCAAATTCTGGCTCTCTTCATGTATTCGCAGTTTGAAATTACGAATTTTATACCGAAAATAGGCCAATTACTGAGAGCGGCGATGGGTCACAGTTTGCCAAAAACCCACCCTCCAGTTTTGAAAATATCCCAAACATCCCAAGTTCGACGCTTGAGCCATATTTTGGCGCCAAATTCTGGCTCTCTGCATGTATTCGAAGTTTGAAATTACGACTTTTTATACCGAAAATATGCCAATTACTGAACGCGCCGATGAGTCATATTTTGCCTAAACCCTCCCTGCAGTTTACAAAATATCCCAAACATCCCAAATTCGACTATTGAGCAATATTTTGGAGCCAAATTCTGGCTCTCTGCACGTATTCGCAGTTTGAAATTACGACTTTTTATACCGAATATATGCCAATTACTGGGAACAACGAAGGGTCACATTTTGCCCAAACCCTCCCTGCAGTTTTAAAAATATCACAAACATCCCAAATTCGACGCTTGAACCATATTTTGGAGCCAAATTCTGGCTCTCTGCATGTATTCGCAGTTTGATATTACGACTTTTTATACCGAAAATATACCAATTACTGTAAGCGGCGATGGGTCACATTTTGCCCAAACCCCTCTGCAGTTTTCGAAATATCCCAAACATCCCAAATACGACCCTTGAAGAATATTTTGGAGCCAATTTCTGGCTTTCTGCACGTATTCGCAGAATGAAATTACGACTTTTTATACCGAAAATATGCCAGTTACTGAAAGCGGCGATGGATCACATTTTGCCCAAGACCTCTCTGCAGTTTTCAAAATATCCCAAACGTCCCAAATTCGACGCTTGATCCATATTTCGGAGCCAAATTCTGGCTCTCGGCACGCTATCGCAGTTTGAAATTAAGAATTTTATACCGAAAATATGCCTATTACTGAGAGCGGCGACGGGTCACAGTTTGCCCAAATTCACCCTGCAGTTTTGAAAATATCTCAAACATCCCAAATTCGACTCTTGAGCTATATTTTGGAACCAAACTCTGGCTCTCTGCACGTATTCGCAGTTTGAAATTACGACTTTCTATACCGAATATATGCCAATTACTGGGATCAGCGATGGGTCATATTTTGCCCAAACCCTCCCGGCAGTTTTCAAAATATCACAAACGTCCCAAATTTGACGCTTGAGCAATATTTTGGAGCCAAATTCTCGCTCTCTGCACGTATTCGCAGTTTGAAATTACGACTTTTTATACCGAATATATGCCAATTACTGGGAACAACGATAGGTCACATTTTGCCCAAACCCTCCCTGCAGTTTTAAAAATATCACAAACATCCCAAATTCTACTCTTGAACCATATTTTCGAGCCAAATTCTGGCTTTCTGCACGTATTCGCAGTTTGAAATTACGACTTTTTATACAGAAAAAATGCCAATAACTGAAAGCGTGACTTGTACCGGAATTACTATCTATAGAAAACTGGATATCATCACCACATACTATTATAAATTCACCAGCTATTCTGCTGGGAATTATTCTTAAATACATTAGTCTTTGGACTTTACCATCATAAAAACATCTCATATAAATTAACTTAATTATCAATATTAAAGTAGAGTAAATGTGACCCTTCTATCACTTTCTGTCATCTGGACAATGTAAGCCAGGCATCAGGGGTGAGGGAGTGGCAGCCATTGTTTATATTGAGACCACAGAGGCTCACGGGAGCAAATTCGGCTCCTGTTAATTCTCTTGGACGAAGTGTTATGGAAACCAAAGGTGCACCATTATCACACGCTGTCATCAATTTTAAGGGAAGTGTCTTTCCGAAACCCATTTATCTATCATTAGTGGCCATTAATGTCAGTGTATATAGGGTTACCCGGTTAGAGCACGATATAGCCTCATACTAAAGGTCAAGACGAGGAAGCATGCTTTGTGCATCAGTTACCAGGGTGATGGAAGCTACCTGAAAGAGGGAAAATGTGGTGTCTACAACCTAGATATACCTGGTGGACTAAGACCTGCTGTACAAATAAGATAAGGAACCTCTTCAATGTTTAAAATGTGTAGTTAATACTGTAGTTTGATTGGCTGCATATAAATTAAATTTAATAAACCCCCCTAATGTGTAGAGGATCGATTTGTGAGATTATGAGATTATTGCAGAAATACAGTCCACTTATCATTATACAAATTGCTATCGAAGTATATAAATTAACGTAAATATAAATTCATATAAATTAAATAAATATAAATCTCACAGGTCAGTTCCCACATTATTTGGTCATCTTCGAACCGGATGACGGATTATTTGATCCTTTGAACCCACATTTGGTCATCTTAGTACCGGATGAACCAGTTAACCAGTGGATTCATTAAATATACTAGTGCAGTGTGATTTAAACAAAGCCAGCAGTCAATGACGGCAGCGTTGACTCGTGCGAGTTCACGAGCCCCGCTCAGTTCAGATCAGCCTTAGTCAGCGGTTTCATGCACACCCACAGATATTTGGTGGCGTGTTATTCTGTGAAATGGCAGCGCTAATATTGAAGCCAGCCAAAGTAGTGGCTGTGGTGTCGCGAGATTGTTCACGGATTTCGTGGTGTTAAATTTCGCGAGAGATTATCCACGAATTTTGTGGACTTTATTTCGCGAGGTCACTAATAATATTTAATACTTCTTGATAATATTTGAAGTTTTATAGAGGCTAATTAAGAGGCTATCATCAATAATTGTGTATATTATTTCTCCAAAATAGAGAATTATTTAATATATATTGCACTAGTGATCACAGTATAATATTTACTAATTGCCAACCCACAACAGGGTAGGATATTAACCATTGACTAGTTGAACTATTATTGTTCATCCTAGTCCCATTATTACCATAGTCAGTTGTACTATATTCAACAACCTAACACCATTAATGAATGGTGCAGACCCTATTTTGGGTGTAATTTTTGTCAACTCGAGTTGAGTTGTATATATAATAATTTACTTATGATCATCACACCTTTGAGTGATTAATTAGTGTCTCTTCCATCCTAGGGTGATATAGAAGAGCTAACCTAAAGGTACTTCCAGTGACACTGGTTTATCACTCAAATCATTAGTGTGTATGATTGTATATATATAATGTGTATTAATTTTAAGTGCTAACCTCTAGTAGAGGTAGGATTATTGCCTAGTGAGTGCAGCAGAAATTTTACCCTAGGCTACCATCAATGCTTGTTCAGTATTATGAGCAGCCCCATTACAAGCCCCACAAGGCTTCACCAACTAGCCAGTATGGATAATGCAGGGAGAATGAAAAGAACCCTTGCAGGTCTTAAAGGCCACTTAAAAAGACAGATCTAGAAATGTGAAGATTTGTCACAACAATCTCAAGTTGATTATGCTGACCTGGAAAGCTATTATCAAGCAGCTGCAGGTAAATTTGAGCAAATCAAATGTCAAATAGCAACATATGTGGCTGAACTTGCCAATACTAATTTATCAGAAACAGAAATAGACGACATTATGGTTAATCTTGCGAATTATGAAGATCACACTCAGGCCACGTTACAGCCTTATGTCAAATTAATTACCCAGAACAAGGCAACAGCAACAACAACAACAGTTGCATCTAATACGAGTCAAGCAGAAGCTCGACTCCCTCCAATTAATTTACCCACTTTCTCAGGAAAAGATGAGGAAGATTGGGATGAATTTTGGAACAAATTCGTTGACCTTGTAGACTCAAAACAATCTTTACCAAAGAGTAGTAAATTCTCTTATTTGCAAGGCCAATTATCAGGTGAGGCTAAAACAGTAGTATCCCATCTGAGATTAACTAATGACGGCTATGATCTGGCAGTAAAACTTCTCAAGGATAATTATGCTGATCCAGAAGTAAGAACATCACATTTAGTACATGAGCTGTTGCATTTACCCCCACCGGAGGCTTCAGCTGATTCACTCCAAGTCTTCAAGCTGGAGGTAGAATCATTGATCAATGCCCTCAGCCTGACAGCAGATACAAACGGGGCAGAATGGGTCTTGAAAATAATTGTCCAGGAGAAAATACCTAGGGACATATTGAGACTCATTACAGAGTGCTCATTACAATAAAAGCATCTTATCTATGAATGAAATATCTGAAGGTTTAAAGTCAGTAGTTCATCAATTACGAACACATGACAAATTAAAACCACCAAGTAAACCCTCAGAAACCAATAATAGTAAACCACAGAGTACCAAAGGTACTCCAAATCAATCTAGACAATATAATTCAACACCAAAGTGGAACAGTGGCAGTGTGGGCGTATATGCAGTGGGACCCTCCAAGCCTATAGTTACTGTGTCATCCAAGAACGTGACACCAAAGGGTACTGGAAGCTATGGAACATGTTTGTTCTGCAATGAGAAACATTCAATGTACCACTGCTCTAATTTTCCTGATAGTGACGCCCGTGTTGAGCGACTCAAAGATTTGCAACATTGCACGAGGTGCCTCAGGAAACAACATCAACGACTGTGATACCCAATTACACACCTGTAATAGGTGTAACAAAGGTCAGCACCATGCAGCATTGTGCAGAGACGCCAAAACAACGTCTCCAAACCCCAAGGTGGAAGACAGCATTCCCACCACAGTACAGTACTGCAAGGTTCAACAAACAAAGAGTGTCCAATCGGCAAAGTCTAAAGGTAATACGACTTTGCCTACTGCCCAAATTACCATCCTGAATAAGAGGGCCAAGGTCCATACCCGTGGGTTGTTTGACCAAGCATCCCAGAGAACATATGTCACTAAAAAGCTGGCAGATGAATTACAATTAAGGCCTGTAGCCCAGATGTCATTCAATATCTCAGGGTTTGTAACAGATGCAGGACCTCAAGTCTACCAGGTGGTACAACCATCAGTACGTTTAGGCAGGTACGTCTGTAGAGTACAAGCCATTGTGGTGGACCAAATACCAGTAGACCTACAAGTTCAAGGTCTGAGAGCAACAGCCAAATTCCTGAGAAATAGAGGAATAAAATTGGCAGATAATATTAAGTCTGATCACCTCACCGACTTCGGTCTCCTTGTTGGGACAGACTATTGTCATCGATTCATCGGTAGCCCTACTAAATATCAGGGTATAACCATGTTAAACTCTGCAGGAGGTAAATTACTCTCAGGCCCAGTATCAAGCCTGAGGAGACCTATGCCTGCAGATAAACAATACCAGTAGAAACTAAATTTGTCAGCTGATTATATTTCTCCAGTAGCATTATACTAAGGAGATTACAGCTGACTATAGTAACAGAGGTTGATGTTAGTATCATCATTTGAAGCTGAAGATGAGTTCATGAGGCCTCAGTGGCAAATCAGTGAACAGTAGCCTAAACAGCTACAAGTCACTGCGACCAATGTCACTGAACCCACTGCAGTCTCAAAACCATACTTTACTTTAATGATGGGCTATTCAATCCTCTGAATCAATTAACTAAATTAAACCCCAGTAAATATGATGACTGATTTGATAAATTTATTATTTAATCAAGATATATTCCATGGGCCTCAGTGTTTATATATCAGTGACCAGTTACCTGAACAAACTTCAAGTTATATCTAATGTCACTGATCTCACTGCAGTCCCTGAATCATACTTGACTGTAGTACTTGATAACATCCAGTCTTTTGGGTTAAATAATAAGTAATTAGGCTTGAATATTAGCCTTTCAAGAGTTAACAGGGAAATGAAATCGCATTAGACTTCTAACCCCTGCAACTCTAGTACGGGACATCCGTCCTGTACGAACAGACGCACAAATGTGTGATTACTAACTACTAACATCAAATTAATCTAATAATTCGAAGGAGGAGTATCGGTGTTCGTCTGTTCTAAAGAGGACCTCGACCCGTGAGCAGCCCCTGGGGAATTATGTCGGAAAATCCGACACCATTTAATAATCATACAGACATAATTGCTGTATTGTATAAACAAGTTAACCCATAGAAAACGTAACTTGTAGTGGAATTACTGTCTATAGAAAACAGGATATCATCACCACATACTATTATAAATTCACCAGCTATTCTGCTGGGAATTATTCTTAAATACATTAGTCTTTGGACTTTACCATCATAAAAACATCTCATATAAATTAACTTAATTATCAATATTAAAGTAGAGTAAATGTGACCCTTCTATCACTTTCTGTCATCTGGACAATGTAAGCCAGGCATCAGGGGTGAGGGAGTGGCAGCCATTGTTTATATTGAGACCACAGAGGCTCACGGGAGCAAATTCGGCTCCTGTTAATTCTCTTGGACGAAGTGTTATGGAAACCAAAGGTGCACCATTATCACACGCTGTCATCAATTTTAAGGGAAGTGTCTTTCCGAAACCCATTTATCTATCATTAGTGGCCATTAATGTCAGTGTATATAGGGTTACCCGGTTAGAGCACGATATAGCTTCATACTAAAGGTCAAGACGAGGAAGTATGCTTTGTGCATCAGTTACCAGGGTGATGGAAGCTACCTCAAAGAGGGAAAATGTGGTGTCTACAATCTAGTTATACCTGGTGGACTAAGACCTGCTGTACAAATAAGATAAGGAACCTCTTCAATGTTTAATAATGTGTAGTTAATACTGTAGTTTGATTGGCTGCATATATATAAATTTAATAAACCCCCCTAATGTGTAGAGGATCGATTTGTGAGATTATGAGATTATTGCAGAAATACAGTCCACTTATCATTATACAAATTGCTATCGAAGTATATAAATTAACGTAAATATAAATTCATATAAATTAAATAAATATAAATCTCACAGGTCAGTTCCCACACCAGAATTTGGCTACAAAATATGGTTTAAGCGTCGAATTTGGGATGTTTGTAAAATTTTTAAAGCTGCAGGGAGGGTTTGGGCAAAATGTGACCCATCGCTGATCCCAGGAATTGGCATATATTCGGTATAAAAAGTCGTAATTTCAAACTGCGAATACGTGCAGAGAGCCAGAGTTTGGTTCCAAAATATGGCTCAAGATTCGAATTTGGGATGTTTGAGATATTTTCAAAACTGCAGGGTGAATTTTGGCAAACTGTGACCCATCGCCGCTCTCAGTAATTGACATATTTTTGGTATAAAATTCTTAATTTCAAACTGCGAAAACGTGCTGAGAGCCAGAATTTGGCTCCAAAATTTGGCTCAAGCGTCGAATTTGGGACGTTTGGGATATTTGGAAAACTGCAGAGAGGGCTCGGGCAAAATGAGATCCATCGCCGCTTTCAGTAACTGGCATATTTTCGGTATAAAAAGTCGTAATTTCATACTGCGAATACGTGCAGAGAGCCAGAAATTGGCTCCAAAATATTCCTCAAGGGTCGTATTTGGGATATTTTGAAAACTACAGAGGGGTTTGGACAAAATGTGACCCATTGACGCTTTCAGTAATTGGTATATTTTCGATATAAAAAGTCGTAATTTCAAACTGCGAATAAGTGAAGAGAGCCAGAATTTGGTTCCAAAATATGGTTCAAGCGTCGAATTTGGGATGTTTGTGATATTTTCAAAACTACAGGGTGGGTTTGGGCAAACTGTGACCCATCGCCGCTCTCAGTAATTGGCATATTTTCGGTATAAAATTCGTAATTTCAAACTGCGAATACATGCAGAGAGCCAGAATTTGGCTCCTTAATACGGCCCAAGCGTCGAATTTGGGATGTTTGGGATATTTTGAAAACTTCAGGGAGGTTTTGCGCAAAATGTGATCCATCGCCGCTTTCAGTAATTGGCATATTTTCTGTATAAAAAGTCGTAATTTCAAACTGCGAATACGTGCAGAGAGCCAGAATTTGGCTCCAAAATATGGTTCAAGAGTCGAATTTGGGATGTTTCTGATATTTTTAAAACTGCAGGGAGGGTTTTGGCAAAATGTGACCCATCGCTGATCCCAGGAATTGGCATATAATCGGTATAAAAAGTCGTAATTTCAAACTGAGAATACGTGCAGATAGACAGAGTTTGGTTCCAAAATATGGCTCAAGAGTCGAATTTGGGATGTTTGAGATATTTTCAAAACTGCAGGGTGAATTTGGGCAAACTGTGACCCATCGCTGCTCTCAGTAATTGGCATATTTTCGGTATAAAATTCGTAATTTCAAACTGAGAAAACGTGCCGAGAGCCAGAATTTGGCTCCAAAATTTGGCTAAAGCGTCGAATTTGGGACGTTTGGGATATTTGGAAAACTACAGAGAGGGCTCGGGCAAAATGTGATCCATCGCCGCTTTCAGTAACTGGCATATTTTCGGTATAAAAAGTCGTAATTTCATACTGCGAATACGTGCAGAGAGCCAGAAATTGGCTCCAAAATATTCCTCAAGGGTCGTATTTGGGATGTTTGGGATATTTCGAAAACTGCAGAGGGGTTTGGACAAAATGTGACCCATCGCCGCTTTCAGTAATTGTTATATTTTCGATATAAAAAGTCGTAATTTCAAACTGCGAATAAGTGCAGAGAGCCAGAATTTGGCTTCAAAATATGGTTCAAGGGTCGAATTTGGGATGTTTGGGATATTTTGAAAACTGCAGAGAGGGTTTGGGCAAAATGTGATCCATCGCCGCTCTCAGTAATTGGCATTTTTTCTGTATAAAAAGTCGTAATATTAAACTGCGAATACATGCAGAGAGCCAGAATTTGGCTCCAAAATATGGTTCAAACGTCGAATTTGGGATGTTTGTGATATTTTCAAAACTGCAGGGAGGGTTTGGGCAAAATGTGACCCATCGCTGATCCCAGTAATTGGCATATATTCGGTATAAAAAGTCGAAATTTCAAACTACGAATACGTGCAGAGAGCCAGAATTTGCCTCCAAAATATTGCTCCATAGTTGAATTTGGGATGTTTGGGATATTTTGAAAACTGCAGGGAGGGTTTGGGCAAAATGTGACTCATCGGCGCGATCAGTAATTGGAATATTTTCGGTATAAAAAGTCGTAATTTCAGACTGCGAATACGTGCAGAGAGCCAGAATTTGGCGCCAAAATATGGCTGAAGCGTCAAGCTTGGGATCTTTGGGATATTTTCAAAACTGCAGGGTGGGTTTGGGCAAACTGTGACCCATCGCCGCTCTCAGTAATTGGCATATTTTTGGTATAAATTCGTAACTTCAAACTGCGAATACATGCAGAGAGCCAGAATTTGGCTCCTTAATATGGCCCAAGCGTCAAATTTGGGATGTTTGGGATATTTTGAAAACTTCAGGGAGGTTTTGCGCAAAATGTGATCCATCGCCGCTTTCAGTAATTGGCATTTTTTCTGTATAAAAAGTCGTAATTTCAAACTGTGAATACGTGCAGAGAGCCAGAATTTGGCTCCAAATATGGTTCAAGAGTCGAATTTGGGATGTTTATGATATTTTTAAAACTGCAGGGAAGGTTTGGGCAAAATGTGACCCATCGCTGATCCCAGGAATTGGCATATATTCGGTATAAAAAGTCGTAATTTCAAACTGCGAATACGTGCAGAGAGCCAGAGTTTGGTTCCAAAATATGGCTCAAGAGTCGAATTTGGGATGTTTGAGATATTTTCAAAACTGCAGGGAGGGTTTGGGCAAAATGTGACTCATCGGCGCGTTCAGTAATTGGCATATTTTCGATATAAAAAGTCGTAATTTCAAACTGCGAATACGTGCAGAGAGCCAGAATTTGGGCCAAAAATATGGCTCAAGCGTCGAACTTGGGATGTTTGGGATATTTTCAAAACTACAGGGTGGGTTTGGGCAAACTGTGACCCATCGCCGCTCTCAGTAATTGGCATATTTTCGGTATAAAATTCGTAATTTCAAACTGCGAATACATGCAGAGAGCCAGAATTTGGCTCCTTAATACGGCCCAAGCGTCGAATTTGGGATGTTTGGGATATTTGAAAACTTCAGGGAGGTTTTGCGCAAAATGTGATCCATCGCCGCTTTCAGTAATTGGCATATTTTCTGTATAAAAAGTCGTAATTTCAAACTGCGAATACGTGCAGAGAGCCAGAATTTGGCTCCAAAATATGGTTCAAGAGTCGAATTGGGATGTTTCTGATATTTTTAAAACTGCAGGGAGGGTTTTGGCAAAATGTGACCCATCGCTGATCCCAGGAATTGGCATATAATCGGTATAAAAAGTCGTAATTTCAAACTGAGAATACGTGCAGATAGCCAGAGTTTGGTTCCAAAATATGGCTCAAGAGTCGAATTTGGGATGTTTGAGATATTTTCAAAACTGCAGGGTGAATTTGGGCAAACTGTGACCCATCGCTGCTCTCAGTAATTGGCATATTTTCGGTATAAAATTCGTAATTTCAAACTGAGAAAACGTGCCGAGAGCCAGAATTTGGCTCCAAAATTTGGCTCATGCGTCGAATTTGGGACGTTTGGGATATTTGGAAAGCTGCAGAGAGGGCTCGGGCAAAATGTGATCCATCGCCGCTTTCAGTAACTGGCATATTTTCGGTATAAAAAGTCGTAATTTCATACTGCGAATACGTGCAGAGAGCCAGAAATTGGCTCTAAAATATTCCTCAAGGGTCGTATTTGGGATGTTTGGGATATTTCGAAAACTGCAGAGGGGTTTGGACAAAATGTGACCCATCGCCGCTTTCAGTAATTGGTATATTTTCGGTATAAAAAGTCGTAATTTCAAACTGCGAATAAGTGCAGAGAGCCAGAATTTGGCTCCAAAATATGGTTCAAGGGTCGAATTTGGGATGTTTGGGATATTTTGAAAACTGCAGAGAGGGTTTGGGCAAAATGTGATCCATCGCCGCTCTCAGTAATTGGCATTTTTTCTGTATAAAAGTCGTAATATTAAACTGCGAATACATGCAGAGAGCCAGAATTTGGCTCCAAAATATGGTTCAAACGTCGAATTTGGGATGTTTGTGATATTTTTAAAACTGCAGGGAGGGTTTGGGCAAAATGTGACCCATCGCTGATCCAGTAATTGGCATATATTCGGTATAAAAAGTCGAAATTTCAAACTACGAATACGTGCAGAGAGCCAGAATTTGCCTCCAAAATATTGCTCCATAGTTGAATTTGGGATGTTTGGGATATTTTGAAAACTGCAGGAGGGTTTGGGCAAAATGTGACTCATCGGCGCGATCAGTAATTGGAATATTTTCGGAATAAAAAGTCGTAATTTCAAACTGCGAATACGTGCAGAGAGCCAGAATTTGGCGCCAAAATATAGCTGAAGCGTCAAACTTGGGATGTTTGGGATATTTTCAAAACTGTAGGGTGGGTTTGGGCAAACTGTGACCCATCGCCGCTCTCAGTAATTGGCATATTTTTGGTATAAAATTCGTAATTTCAAACTGCGAATAATTGCAGAGAGCCAGAATTTGGCTCCTTAATATGGCCCAAGCGTCAAATTTGGGATGTTTGGGATACTTTGAAAACTTCAGGAAGGTTTTGGGCAAAATGTGATCCATCGCCGCTCTCAGTAATTGGCATTTTTTCTGTATAAAAAGTCGTAATATTAAACTGCGAATACATGCAGAGTGCCAGAATTTGGCTCCAAAATATGGTTCAAACGTCGAATTTGGGATGTTTGTGATATTTTTAAAACTGCAGGGAGGGTTTGGGCAAAATGTGACCCATCGCTGATCCCAGTAATTGGCATATATTCGGTATAAAAAGTCGAAATTTCAAACTACGAATACGTGCAGAGAGCCAGAATTTGCCTCCAAAATATTGCTTCATAGTTGAATTTGGGATGTTTGGGATATTTTGAAAACTGCAGGGAGGGTTTGGGCATAATGTGACTAATCGGCGCGTTCAGTAAATGGCATATTTTCGATATAAAAAGTCGTAATTTCAAACTGCGAATACGTGCAGAGAGCCAGAATTTTGCCCCAAAATATGGCTCAAGCGTCGAACTTGAGATGTTTGGGATATTTTCAAAACTGCAGGGTGGGTTTGGGCAAACTGTGACCCATCGCCGCTCTCAGTAATTGGCATATTTTCGGTATAAAATTCGTAACTTCAAACTGCGAATACATGCAGAGAGCCAGAATTTGGATCCTTAATACGGCCCAAGCGTCGAATTTGGGATGTTTGGGATATTTTGAAAACTTCAGGGAGGTTTTGCGCAAAATGTGATCCATCGCCGCTTTCAGTAATTGGCATTTTTTCTGTATAAAAAGTCGTAATTTCAAACTGTGAATACGTGCAGAGAGCCAGAATTTGGCTCCAAAAATATGGTTCAAGAGTCGAATTTGGGATGTTTCTGATATTTTTAAAACTGCAGGGAAGGTTTGGGCAAAATGTGACCCATTGCTGATCCCAGGAATTGGCATATATTCGGTATAAAAAGTCGTAATTTCAAACTGCGAATACGTGCAGAGAGCCAGAGTTTGGTTCCAAAATATGGCTCAAGAGTCGAATTTGGGATGTTTGAGATATTTTCAAAACTGCAGGGAGGGTTTGGGCAAAATGTGACTCATCGGCGCGTTCAGTAATTGGCATATTTTCGATATAAAAAGTCGTAATTTCAAACTGCGAATACGTGCAGAGAGCCAGAATTTGGCGCCAAAAATATGGCTCAAGCGTCGAACTTGGGATGTTTGGGATATTTTCAAAACTACAGGGTGGGTTTGGGCAAACTGTGACCCATCGCCGCTCTCAGTAATTGGCATATTTTCGGTATAAATTCGAAATTTCAAACTGCGAATACATGCAGAGAGCCAGAATTTGGCTCCTTAATACGGCCCAAGCGTCGAATTTGGGATGTTTGGGATATTTTGAAAACTTCAGGGAGGTTTTGCGCAAAATGTGATCCATCGCCGCTTTCAGTAATTGGCATATTTTCTGTATAAAAAGTCGTAATTTCAAACTGCGAATACGTGCAGAGAGCCAGAATTTGGCTCCAAATATGGTTCAAGAGTCGAATTGGGGATGTTTCTGATATTTTTAAAACTGCAGGGAGGGTTTTGGCAAAATGTGACCTATCGCTGATCCCAGGAATTGGCATATAATCGGTATAAAAAGTCGTAATTTCAAACTGAGAATACGAGCAGATAGCCAGAGTTTGGGTCCAAAATATGGCTCAAGAGTCAATTTTTGGGATGTTTGAGATATTTTCAAAACTGCAGGGTGAATTTGGGCAAACTGTGACCCATCGCTGCTCTCAGTAATTGGCATATTTTCGGTATAAAATTCGTAATTTCAAACTGAGAAAACGTGCCGAGAGCCAGAATTTGGCTCCAAAATTTGGCTCAAGCGTCGAATTTGGGACGTTTGGGATATTTGGAAACTGCAGAGAGGGCTCGGCAAAATGTGATCCATCGCCGCTTTCAGTAACTGGCATATTTTCGGTATAAAAAGTCGTAATTTCATACTGCGAATACGTGCAGAGAGCCAGAAATTGGCTCCAAAATATTCCTCAAGGGTCGTATTTGGGATGTTTGGGATATTTCGAAACTGCAGAGGGGTTTGGACAAAATGTGACCCATCGCCGCTTTCAGTAATTGGTATATTTTCGGTATAAAAAGTCGTAATTTCAAACTGCGAATAAGTGCAGAGAGCCAGAATTTGGCTCCAAAATATGGTTCAAGGGTCGAATTTGGGATGTTTGGGATATTTTGAAAACTGCAGAGAGGGTTTGGGCAAAATGTGATCCATCGCCGCTCTCAGTAATTGGCATTTTTTCTGTATAAAAAGTCGTAATATTAAACTGCGAATACATGCAGAGAGCCAGAATTTGGCTCCAAAATATGGTTCTAACGTCGAATTTGGGATGTTTGTGATATTTTTAAAACTGCAGGAGGGTTTGGGCAAAATGTGACCCATCGCTGATCCCAGTAATTGGCATATATTCGGTATAAAAAGTCGAAATTTCAAACTACGAATACGTGCAGAGAGCCAGAATTTGCCTCCAAAATATTGCTCCATAGTTGAATTTGGGATGTTTGGGATATTTTTGAAAACTGCAGGGAGGGTTTGGGCAAAATGTGACTCATCGGCGCGATCAGTAATTGGAATATTTCGGTATAAAAAGTCGTAATTTCAAACTGCGAATACGTGCAGAGAGCCAGAATTTGGCGCCAAAATATAGCTGAAGCGTCAAACTTGGGATGTTTGGGATATTTTCAAAAATGCAGGGTGGGTTTGGCAAACTGTGACCCATCGCCGCTCTCAGTAATTGGCATATTTTGGTATAAAATTCGTAATTTTCAAACTGCGATAATTGCAGAGAGCCAGAATTTGGCTCCTTAATATGGCCCAAGCGTCAAATTTGGGATGTTTGGATACTTGAAAACTTCAGGAAGGTTTTGGGCAAAATGTGATCCATCGCCGCTCTCAGTAATTGGCATTTTTTCTGTATAAAAAGTCGTAATATTAAACTGCGAATACATGCAGAGTGCCAGAATTTGGCTCCAAATATGGTTCAAACGTCGAATTTGGGATGATTGTGATATTTTTAAACTGCAGGGAGGGTTTGGGCAAAATGTGACCCATCGTTGATCCCAGTAAATTGGCATATATTCGGTATAAAAAGTCGAAATTTCAAACTACGAATACGTGCAGAGAGCCAGAATTTGCCTCCAAAATATTGCTCCATAGTTTGAATTTGGGATGTTTGGGATATTTTGAAAACTGCAGGGAGGGTTTGGGCAAAATCTGACTCATCGGCGCGATCAGTAATTGGAATATTTTCGGTATAAAAAGTCGTAATTTCAAACTGCGAATACGTGCAGAGAGCCAGAATTTGGCGCCAAAATATGGCTGAAGCGTCAAACTTGGGATGTTTGGGATATTTTCAAAACTGCAGGGTGGGTTTGGGCAAACTGTGACCCATCGCCGTTCTCAGTAATTGGCATATTTTTGGTATAAAATTCGTAATTTCAACTGCGAATACATGCAGAGAGCCAGAATTTGGCTCCTTAATATGGCCAAGCGTCAAATTTGGGATGTTTGGGATACTTTGAAAACTTCAGGAAGGTTTTGGCAAAATGTGATCCATCGCTGCTCTCAGTAATTGGCATTTTTTCTGTATAAAAAGTCGTAATATTAACTGCGAATACATGCAGAGTGCCAGAATTTGGCTCCAAAATATGGTTCAAACGTTGAATTTGGGATGTTTGTGATATTTTTAAAACTGCAGGAGGGTTTGGGCAAAATGTGACCCATCGCTGATCCAGTAATTGGCATATATTCGGTATAAAAAGTCGAAATTTCAAACTAGGAATACGTGCAGAGAGCCAGAATTTGCCTCCAAAATATTGCTTCATAGTTGAATTTGGGATGTTTGGGATATTTTGAAAACTGCAGGGAGGGTTTGGGCGTAATGTGACTAATCGGCGCGTTCAGTAAATGGCATATTTTCGATATAAA
Organism: Procambarus clarkii; assembly: GCF_040958095.1. Lineage (NCBI taxonomy): Eukaryota > Metazoa > Arthropoda > Malacostraca > Decapoda > Cambaridae > Procambarus > Procambarus clarkii. The sequence goes on from NC_091237.1 coordinate 3,292,590, forward strand.
AAGTCGTAATTTCAAACTGCGAATACGTGCCCAAGCGTCGAATTTGGGATGTTTGGGATATTTTGAAAACTTCAGGGAGGTTTTGCGCAAATGTGATCCATCGCCGCTATTCAGTAATTGGCATTTTTTCTGTATAAAAAGTCGTAATTTCAAACTGTGAATACGTGCAGAGAGCCAGAATTTGGCTCCAAAATATGGTTCAAGAGTCGAATTTGGGATGTTTCTGATATTTTTAAAACTGCAGGGAAGGTTGGGCAAAATGTGACCCATTGCTGATCCCAGGAATTGGCATATATTCGGTATAAAAAGTCGTAATTTCAAACTGCGAATACGTGCAGAGAGCCAGAGTTTGGTTCCAAAATATGGCTCAAGAGTCGAATTTGGGATGTTTGAGATATTTTCAAAACTGCAGGGAGGGTTTGGGCAAAATGTGACTCATCGGCGCGTTCAGTAATTGGAATATTTTCGATATAAAAAGTCGTAATTTCAAACTGCGAAATACGTGCAGAGAGCCAGAATTTGGCGCCAAAAATATGGCTCAAGCGTCGAACTTGGGATGTTTGGGATATTTTCAAAACTACAGGGTGGGTTTGGGCAAACTGTGACCCATCGCCGCTCTCAGTAATTGGCATATTTTCGGTAAAAAATTCGTAATTTCAAACTGAGAATACGTGCAGAGAGCCAGAGTTTGGTTCCAAAATATGGCTCAAGAGTCGAATTTGGGATGTTTGAGATATTTTCAAAACTGCAGGGTGAATTTGGGCAAACTGTGACCCATCGCTGCTCTCAGTAATTGGCATATTTTCGGTATAAAATTCGCAATTTCAAACTGAGAAAACGTGCCGAGAGCCAGAATTTGGCTCCAAAATTTGGCTCAAGCGTCGAATTTGGGACGTTTGGGATAATTGGAAAACTGCAGAGAGGGCTCGGGCAAATGTGATCCATCGCCGCTTTCAGTAACTGGCATATTTTCGGTATTAAAAAGTCGTAATTTCATACTGCGAATACGTGCAGAGAGCCCAGAAATTGGCTCCAAAATATTCCTCAAGGATCGTATTTGGGATGTTTGGGATATTTCGAAAACTGCAGAGGGGTTTTGACAAAATGTGACCCATCGCTGCTTTCAGTAATTGGTATAATTTTCGGTATAAAAAGTCGTAATTTCAAACTGCGAAAAAGTGCAGAGAGCCAGAACTTGGCTCCAAAATATGGTTCAAGGGTCGAATTTGGGATGTTTGGGATATTTTGAAAACTGCAGAGAGGGTTGGGCAAAATGTGATCCATCGCCGCTCTCAGTAATTGGCATTTTTTCTGTATAAAAAGTCGTAATATTAAACTGCGAATACGTGCAGAGAGCCAGAAATTGCCTCTAAAATATTGCTCCATAGTTGAATTTGGGATGTTTGGGATATTTTGAAAACTGCAGGGAGGGTTTGGGCAAAATGTGACTCATCGGCGCGATCAGTAATTGGAATATTTTCGGTATAAAAAGTCGTAATTTCAAACTGCGAATAAGTGCAGAGAGCCAGAACTTGGCTCCAAAATATGGTTCAAGGGTCGAATTTGGGATGTTTGGGATATTTTGAAAACTGCAGGGAGGGTTTGGGCAAAATGTGACCCATCGCTGATCCCAGTAATTGGCATATATTCGGTATAAAAAGTCGAAATTTCAAACTACGAATACGTGCAGAGAGCCAGAAATTGCCTCTAAAATATTGCTCCATAGTTGAATTTGGGATGTTTGGGATATTTTGAAAACTGCAGGGAGGGTTTGGGCAAAATGTGACTCATCGGCGCGATCAGTAATTGGAATATTTTCGGTATAAAAAGTCGTAATTTCAAACTGCGAATACGTGCAGAGAGCCAGAATTTGGCGCCAAAATATGGCTGAAGCGTCAAACTTGGGATATTTGGGATATTTTCAAAACTGCAGGGTGGGTTTGGGCAAACTGTGACCCATCGCCGCTCTCAGTAATTGGCATATTTTTGGTATAAAATTCGTAATTTCAAACTGCGAATACATGCAGAGAGCCAGAATTTGGCTCCTTAATATGGCCCAAGCGTCAAATTTGGGATGTTTGGGATACTTTGAAAACTTCAGGAAGGTTTTGGGCAAAATGTGATCCATCGCCGCTCTCAGTAATTGGCATTTTTTCTGTATAAAAAGTCGTAATATTAAACTGCGAATACATGCAGAGTGCCAGAATTTGGCTCCAAAATATGGTTCAAACGTCGAATTTGGGATGTTTGTGATATTTTTAAAACTGCAGGGAGGGTTTGGGCAAAATGTGACCCATCGCTGATCCCAGTAATTGGCATATATTCGGTATAAAAAGTCGAAATTTCAAACTACGAATAGGTGCAGAGAGCCAGAATTTGCCTCCAAAATATTGTTTCATAGTTGAATTTGGGATGTTTGGGATATTTTGAAAACTGCAGGGAGGGTTTGGGCATAATGTGACTAATCGGCGCGTTCAGTAATTGGCATATTTTCGATATAAAAAGTCGTAATTTCAAACTGCGAATACGTGCAGAGAGCCAGAATTTTGCCCCAAAATATGGCTCAAGCGTCGAACTTGAGATGTTTGGGATATTTTCAAAACTGCAGGGTGGGTTTGGGCAAACTGTGACCCATCGCCGCTCTCAGTAATTGGCATATTTTCGGTATAAAATTCGTAACTTCAAACTGCGAATACATGCAGAGAGCCAGAATTTTGATCCTTAATACGGCCCAAGCGTCGAATTTGGGATGTTTGGGATATTTTGAAAACTTCAGGGAGGTTTTGCGCAAAATGTGATCCATCGCCGCTTTCAGTAATTGGCATTTTTTCTGTATAAAAAGTCGTAATTTCAAACTGTGAATAAGTGCAGAGAGCCAGAATTTGTCTCCAAAATATGGTTCAAGAGTCGAATTTGGGATGTTTCTGATATTTTTAAAACTGCAGGGAAGGTTTTGGTCAAAATGTGACCCATCGCTGATTCCCAGGAATTGGCATATATTCGGTATAAAAAGTCGTAATTTCAAACTGCGAATACGTGCAGAGAGCCAGAGTTTGGTTCCAAAATATGGCTCAAGAGTCGAATTTGGGATGTTGAGATATTTTTCAAAACTGCAGGGAGGGTTTGGGCAAAATGTGACTCATCGGCGCGTTCAGTAATTGGCATATTTTCGATATAAAAAGTCGTAATTTCAACTGCGAATACGTGCAGAGAGCCAGAATTTGGCGCCAAAAATATGGCTCAAGCGTCGACTTGGGATGTTTGGGATATTTTCAAAACTACAGGGTGGTTTGGGCAAACTGTGACCCATCGCTGCTCTCAGAAATTGGCATATTTTCGGTATAAAATTCGTAATTTCAAACTGCGAATACATGCAGAGAGCAAGAATTTGGCTCCTTAATAAGGCCCAAGCGTCGAATTTGGGATGTTTGGGATATTTTGAAAACTTTAAGGAGGTTTTGCGCAAAATGTGATCCATCGCCGCTTTCAGTAATTGACATTTTTTCTGTATAAAAAAGTCGTAATTTCAAACTGCGAATACGTGCAGAGAGCCAGAATTTGGCTCCAAAATATGGTTCAAGAGTTGAATTTGGGATGTTTCAGATATTTTTAAAACTGCAGGGAGGGTTTTGGCAAAATGTGACCCATCGCTGATCCCAGGAATTGGCATATAATCGGTATAAAATTCGTAATTTCAAACTGAGAATACGTGCAGAGAGCCAGAGTTTGGTTCCAAAATATGGCTCAAGAGTCGAATTTGGGATGTTTGAGATATTTTCAAAACTGCAGGGTGAATTTGGGCAAACTGTGACCCATCGCTGCTCTCAGTAATTGGCATATTTTCGGTATAAAATTCGTAATTTCAAACTGAGAAAACGTGCCGAGAGCCAGAATTTGGCTCCAAAATTTGGCTCAAGCGTCGAATTTGGGACGTTTGGGATATTTGGAAAACTGCAGAGAGGGCTCGGGCAAAATGTGATCCATCGCCGCTTTCAGTAACTGGCATATTTTCGGTATAAAAAGTCGTAATTTCATACTGCGAATACGTGCAGAGTGCCAGAAATTGGCTCCAAAATATTCCTCAAGGGTCGTATTTGGGATGTTTGGGATATTTCGAAAACTGCAGAGGGGTTTGGATAAAATGTGACCCATCGCCGCTTTCAGTAATTGGTTTTTTCGGTATAAAAAGTCGTAATTTAAAACTGCGAATAAGTGCAGAGAGCCAGAATTTGGCTCCAAAATATGGTTCAAGGGTCGAATTTGGGATGTTTGCGATATTTTGAAAACTGCAGAGAGGGCTTGGGCAAAATGTGATCCATCGCCGCTTTCAGTAACTGGCATATTTTCGGTATAAAAAGTCGTAATTTCATACTGCGAATACGTGTAGAGAGCCAGAATTTGGCTCCAAAATATGGTTCAAGCGTCGAATTTGGGATGTTTGTGATATTTTTAAAACTGCAGGGATGGTTTGGGCAAAATGTGACGCATCGCTGATCCCAGTAATTGGCATATATTCGGTATAAAAAGTCGTAATTTCAAACTGCGAATACGTGCAGAGAGCCAGAACTTGGCTCCAAAGTTTGGCTCAAGCGTCGAATTTGGGATGTTTTGGATATTTTCAAAACTGCAGGGTGGGTTTGGGCAAACAGTGACCAATCGCCGCTCTCAGTAATTGGGATATTTTCGGTATAAAATTCGTAATTTCAAACTGCGAATACATGCAGAGAGCCAAAATTTGGCTCCTTAATATGGCCCAAGCGTCGAATTTGGGATGTTTGGGTTTATTTTGAAAACTGCAAGGAGGATTTGGGCAAAATGTGATCCATCGCTGCTTTCAGTAATTGGCATTTTTTCTGTATAAAAAGTCGTAATTTCAAACTGCGAATACGTGCAGAAAGCCAGAATTTGGCTCGAAAATATGGTTCAAGAGCCGAATTTGGGATGTTTGTGATTTTTTAAAAACTGCAGGGAGGGTTTGGGCAAAATGTGACACATCGCTGATCCCAGTAATTGGCATATATTCGGTATAAAAAGTCGTAATTTCAAACTGCGAATACGTGCAGAGAGCGAGAATTTGCCTCCAAAATATTGCTCAAGCGTCAAAATTTGGGATGTTTGGGATATTTTGAAAACTGCAGGGAGGGTTTGGGCAAAATGTGACTCATCGGGGCGTTCAGTAATTGGCATATTTTGGTATAAAAATTCGTAATTTCAAACTGCGAATACGTGCAAAGAGCCAGAATTTGGCTACAAAATATGGTTCACAGCGTCGAATTTGGGATGTTTGTGATATTTTCGAAACTGCAGGGAGAGTTTGGGCAAAATGTGACCCATCGCGATCCCAGGAATTGGCATATATTCGGTATAAAAATTCGTAATTTCAAACTGCGAATACGTGCAGAGAGACAGAGTTTGATTCCAATATATGGCTCAAGAGTCGAATTAGGGATGCTTGAGATATTTTCAAAACTGCAGGGTGAATTTGGGCAAACTGTGACCCATCGCCGCTCTCAGTAATTGGCATATTTTCGGTATGAAATTCGAAATTTCAAACTGCAAAAACGTGCCGAGAGCCAGAATCTGGCTCCAAAATATGGCTCAAGCGTCGAATTTGGGACGTTTGGGATATTTTGATAACTGCAGAGAGGGCTTGGGCAAAATGTCATCCATCGCCGCTTTCAGTAACTTGCATATTTTCGGTATAAAAAGTCGTAATTTCATACTGCGAATACGTGCAGAGATCCAGAATTTGGCTCCAAAATATGGTTCAAGCCTCGAATTTGGATGTTTGGGATATTTCGAAAACTGCAGAGGGGTTTGGGCAAAATGTGACCCATCGACGCTTTCAGTAATTGGTATATTTTCGGTATAAAAATTCGTAATTTCAAACTGCGAATACGTGCAGAGAGCCAGAATTTGGCTCCAAAATATGGTTCAAGGGTCGAATTTGGGATGTTTGTGATATTTTTAAAACTGCAGGGAGGACTTGGGCAAAATGTGACACATCGGCGCGTTCAGTAATTGGCATATTTTTCGGTATAAAAAGTAGTAATATCAAACTGCGAATACGTGCAGAGCCAGAATTTGGCTCCAAAATATGGTTCAATCGTCGAATTTGGGATGTTTGTGATATTTTGAAACTGCAGGGAGGGTTTGGGCAAAATGTGATCCATCGCTGCTTTCAGTAATTTTCATTTTTTCTGTATAAAAATTCGTAATATCAAACTGCGAATACGTGCAGAGAACCAGAATTTGGCTCCAAAATATGGTTCAAGCGTCGAATTTGGGATGTTTGTGATATTTTTAAAACTGCAGGGAGGGTTTGGGCAAATGTGATCCATCGTTGATCCCAGTAATTGGCATATATTCGGTATAAAAAGTCTTAATTTCAAACTGCGAATACGTGCAGAGAGCCAGAATTTGGCGCCATAATATGGCTCAAGCGTCGAATTTGGGATGTTTGGGATATTTTCAAAACTGCAAGGGTGGGTTTAGGCAAACTGTGACCCATCGCCGCTCTCAGTAATTGGCTTATTTTCGGTATAAAATTCGTAATTTCAAACTGCGAATATAAATATACGATAAAAATGATGCAAACACATAATTGATTAGAAATTAACCTTAAATACTTCATTTTCAATCAACCATTTGTTTCTCGTTAAAATACTGAGTAAGATATTGAAAAGGGGGAGAAGTTCGGTTTTATTGCATATATCGACGTTTCAGCCGAATTAGAGCGGTTTTACGTGTACATCTTCCATCGGTAATATAAACGGAAAATCAAAATCATTTTAGTTAATTCTAATGAAAAACCATTGTTTTTTATCATTTGTATTGGAAACAACATTGTCATATGTCTTTTCTTTGATCTTAATAATACGAAACCTCGCTCTATGATTTGAAGTTAAATCCTCAAATATGGTAAAATAATGACTTTTTCACGTTAATCATGTAGGTTGATATTACGTAAATATATTCATTTTTACCAATATTTCGATACTATTTCATGTAGAATCACGATATGTGATTTGGCCTTCAAATTTCAGAATTTCGCATAATATTGCATTTTAAGCAAGTTTTCTTGTATTTTGTTTAGTACGAAAAATCATCGAATTTAGCAATATTTTGACGTTATCATCTCTTTTTCCTTTATGTGATTTAAACAAAATATCATCGAATTAGGCAATATTTTGCCGTTTTTTCCACGTTTTTGTGATTTTCAGTCTATGGTATTAATTCATTATATATACGATAAAAATGATGCAAACACATAATTGATTAGATAATAACCTTAAATACTTCATTTTCAATCATCTATTTGTTCCTCCTCCACCAGCAGAACATTCACCAAGGAGGTGATTTGAGAAGGGACAGAGGAAAGTGAGCCTCAAGGCAATGTACAATAACATAGACAGTATTACAAATAAAGCAAATGAATTTGGAGTATGGGTACTAGAGGAAAACCCAGACATAATAGCTCTCACAGAAACAAAGCTGACGAGACCAATAACAAATGCAGTGTTCCCACAGGACTTTATGTTATGAGGAAAGAGAGAGAAGGAAGAGGTGGGGTGGTGTTGCTCTGCTGGTAAGAAAAGTCTAGGATTTCGAGGAGTTGGTTGTTCAGGGATGTGAAGGTTTCAGTGACTACATAATAGGAACAATAACAACTGGAGGGCAAAAAATTATAGTCGTAGTCATATATAATCCACCACCAAATGACAAAAGACCCAGACAGGAATATGATAGAAACAATATGGCCACCATTAACATAATGGAGAGAGCAGCTTCTGTTGCGAGCAGGAATGGATCTGGACTACTAATCATGGGAGACTTCAACCAAGGGAAGATAGACTGGGAGAACAGAGACCCGCATGGAGGACCAGAAACATGGAGAGCTAAGCTGCTGGACGTTCAACAAGAAACTTTCTAAGCCAGCACGTCAAGGATCCAACAAGAATGAGAGGAGAGGATGAACCAGCAATGCTTGATCTGATATTTACCCTAAATGACTGGGATATAAGGGAAGTCAAGATGGAAGCACCCTTGGGAATGAGTGATCACAGTGTTTTGAACTTTGAGTACCTGGTAGAGCTAGGAATTACCCCCCCCCCAAAAAAAAAAAACTAGGAAACAAAAGGCTGGCATACCGAAAGGGAAATTATGAGGAGATGAGAAGCTTCCTTAGGGAACTACCTTGGGACACAGACCTCAGAGCTAAGTCTGTACAAGATATGATGGACTATGTCACCCAAAAGTGTCAGGAGGCAGTAAGCAGATACATCCCGGCCCAAAAGGAAAAATCCGAGAAGCAAAAGAAGAATCCATGGTATAATAGGGCATGTATGGAAGCAAAGGTACTGAACAAAATGGCGTGGAGGAACTTCCGGAATAACAGAACACCAGAAAGCAGAGAGAGATACCAGAGAACCAGGAATGAGTATGTCAGGGTGAGAAGAGAAGCAGAGAAAAGTTATGAAAATGATATAGCAAACAAAGCCAAGACCGAACCAAAGCTACTCCACAGTCATATCAGAAGGAAAACAACAGTGAAAGAACAGGTAGTGAAACTTAGAACAGGCGAGGACAGGTATACAGAGAATGACAAAGAGGTGTGTGATGAACTCAACAAGAGGTTCCAAGAGGTCTTCACAACAGAACAAGGTGAGGTCACTGTGCTAGGAGAAAGGGAAGTAAACAAGGCGGCCTTGGAAGAGTTTGAAATTACGAGAGAGGAGGTCAAGTGACACCTGCTGGACCTGGAAGTTAGAAAGGCTGTTGGTCCAGACGGGATCTCGCCATGGGTACTGAAAGAGTGTGCAGAGGCACTTTGCTTGCCACTCTCCATAGTGTATAGTAGGTCACTGGAGACGGGAGACCTACCAGAAATATGGAAGACGGCGAATGTGGTCCCAATATACAAAAAGGGCGACAGGCAAGAGGCACTGAACTACAGGCCAGTGTCCTTAACTTGTATACCATGCAAGGTGATGGAAAGATCGTGAGAAAAAAACTGGTAGCACATCTTGAGAGAAGGGACTTCGTGAGAAATCGACAACATGGGTTCAGGGGGTAAATCTTGCCCTGACTGGCTTAATAGAATTCTATGACCAGATAACACAGATTAAGCAAGAAAGAGAGGGCTGGGCGGACTGCATTTTCTTGCATTGTCGGAAAACCTTTGACACAGTACAGCATAAGAGGCTGGTACATAAGCTGGAGAGACAGGCAGGTGTAGCTGGTAAGGTGCTCCAGTGGATAAGGGAGTACCTAAGCAATAGGAAGCATAGAGTTACGGTGAGGGGTGAGACCTCCGATTGGCGTGAAGTCACCAGTGGAGTCCCACAGGGCTCTGTACTCGGTCCTATCTTGTTTCTGATATATGTAAATGATCTCCCGGAGGGTATAGATTCATTTCTCTCAATGTTTGCGGACGATGCCAAAATTATGAGAAGGATTAAGACAGAAGAGGACTGTTTGAGGCTTCAAGAAGACCTAGACAAACTGCAAGAATGGTCGAACAAGTGGTTGTTAGAGTTTAACCCAACCAAATGTAATATAATGAAGATAGGTACAGGGAGCCGGAGGCCAAATACAAGGTATTATCTGGGAGAGGAAATTCTTCAGGAGTCAGAGAAAGAAAAAGACTTGGGAGTTGATATCACGCCAGACCTGTCTCCTGCAGCGCATATCAAGAGGATAACATCAGCGGCATATGCCAGGCTTACCAACATACGAACGGCATTCAGAAATTTGTGTAAAGATTCATTCAGAACTTTGTATACCACATATGTCAAGCCAATCCTGGAGTATGCAGCCCCAGCATGAAGTCCGTATCTAGTCAAGGATAAGACTAAACTGGAAAAGGTTCAAAGATTTGCCACCAGATTAGTACCCGAGCTGAGAGGTATGAGCTACGAGGAGAGACTACGGGAATTAAACCTCACTTCGCTGGAAGACAGAAGAGTTAGGGGGACATGATCACCACATTCAAGATTCTCAAGGGAATTGATAGGGTAGATAAAGACAGGCTATTTAACACAAGGGGCACACGCACAAGGGGACACAGGTGGAAACTGAGCGCCCAAATGAGCCACAGATATATTAGAAAGAACTTTTTTAGTGTCAGAGTGGTTGACAAATGGAATGCATTAGGAAGTGATGTGGTGGAGACTGACTCCATGCACAGTTTCAAGTGTAGATATGATAGAGCCCAATAGGCTCAGGAATCTGTACACCTGTTGATTGACGGTTGAGAGGCGGGACCAAAGAGCCAGAGCTCAACCCCCGCAAGCACAACTAGGTGCCTCTGCATCACTCTCTTGAGCCTCTGCATTCCTCTCTGGAGCCTCAGCATCACTCTCTTGATCCTCTGCATCACTCTCTTCAGCCTTTTGCAGCACTCTCTTCAGCCTCTGCATCATTCTCTTGAGCCTCTGCATCCCTCTCTAAAGCCTCTGCATCACTCTCTTGAGCCTCTGCATCCCTCTATTAAGCCTCTGCATCACTCTATTGAGCCTCTGCATCCCTCTCTTGAGCCTCTGCATTACTCTCTCGAGCCTCTGCACCACTCTCTTGAGCCTCTGCATCACTCTCTGAGCCTCTGCATCACTCTCTTAAACCTCTGCATCCCTCTCTTGATCCTCTGCATCACTCTCTTGAGCCTCTGCATCATTCTCTTGAGCCTCTACATCCCTCTCTTAAGCCTCTACATCATTCTCTAGAGCCCATGCATCACTCTCTTGAGCCTCTGCATCACTCTGTTAAGCCTCTGCATCTCTCTCTTGAGCCTCTGCATCACTCTCTTCATCCTCTGCATCACTCTCTTGAGCCTCTACAATCATTCTATTGAGCCTCTACATCCCTCTCTTGAGCCTCAACATCATTCTCTTGAGCCTCTGCATCCCTCTCTTGAGCCTTTGCATTACTCTTTTAAGCCTCTGCATCCCTCTCTTGAGCCTCTGCATCCATCTCTTGAGCCTCTGCATCACTCTCAAGTGCCTCTGCATCTTTCTCTTGTGCCTCTGCATCCCTCACTTTAGCCTCTGCATCCCTTTCCTGAGCCTCTGCATCCCTCTCTTGAGTCTATTCATCCCTCTCTTGAGCCTCTGCATCCCTCTCTTGAGCCTCTGCATCCCTCTCTTAAGCCTCTGCATCACTCTCTTAAGCCTCTGCATCACTCTCGAATACCTCTGAATCACTCTCTTGAGCCTCTCCATCACTCTCTTGAGCCCCTGCATCCCTCTCCTGAGCCTCTGCATCACTCTCTTGAGCCTCTGCATCACCGAATTAGGCCATTATCATCAAATTAGGCCATATTTTGCCGTTTTCCTCGTTTTGTGAATTATCTGTTTATTGGTATTAATTCATTATATATACGATAAAAATGATGCAAACATATAATTGGTTAGAAATTAACCATAAATACTTCATTTTCAATCAACTATTTGTTTCCCGTTAAGATACTGAGTAAGATATTTAAAAGGGGAGAAGTTCTGTTTTTATTGCATATATCGACGTTTCAGCCGGATTAGAGCGGTTTTACGTGTACATCTTCATTAGTAATATAAACATAAAATCTGGAACATTTTAGTAAATTCTAATGAAAACACATTAATTTTTATCATTTGTATTGAAAACAACATTTCAATATGTCATTTCTAGGATCTAAGTAATACGAAACCTCGACTTATAATCTGAAGTTAAAATCCTCAAATTTGGTAATATAGTGACTTTTTTCACGTTTTTCATGTAGTGTGATTTACGTGAATATATTCGTTTTACCAATATTTAGATACTACTTCATGTTTTCTCACGATATGTGATTTGGCCTTCAAATCTCAGAATTTCGCATAATATTGCCTTTTTTAGCAAGTTTTCTTGCATATTGTGCTAAAAATCATCGAATTTAGCAATATTTTGACGTTTATCATCCCCTTTTCTTTATTTATTTAAACAAAATATCATCGAATTAGGCAATATTTTGCCGTTTTTCCACGTTTTTGTGAATTTTCAGTTTATTGTTATTAATTTATAAATTAATAAAATACGATACGATAAAAAGATATATTTAAATAAATAAAATTTATTATTTTTAAGTAAATAAATATTTAAAATTTATTTATTTAAAATATTTAAATTATTTAAATAAATAAATAAAATATATAAAAATTATATATATATAAAGATATGTATATTTAAATATTGATCTGTATGGATATGGATCCTGTGGGTCCAGGAGGCCATCTGTGTCCCCTCAGATGGTCTCCCTTATCACAGTTTGTGTCTATGGGTGTGTCAGTGTGTGAGTGTGCGTGTCCCTGTGAGTGTCCGGATGATTATGTGTCCGGTTACATCTGTGGTTTCAGGAGGCCATCTGTGTCCCCTCAGATGGTCTCCCTTATCACAGTCTATGGTGTGAGTGTCCCTGTGAATGTTCGGATAAGGGTGTGTGTGTGTGTGTGTGTGAGTGTCCGGATTTATGTGAGGTTTGGTTCCAGGAACCATTTGTGTCCCTCCTCCCCCAAATCTCCTCCCTTATTCCCACCGTGGGTTCGAATCCCAGGTGATTAGACCTACCCTAGGTCTATGGATCCAAGGTATCCATCCGTGGGCCCAACGGATTTCACCCCTTCCCCACTTTCCTAGGGCCAGGCCAATTCCAGCTATCCAGGGAACCTGTCGAAACAGAGGCAGCTACAGGAGGGGACACACAAATATTTGTGCCCTGCAGTTACACAGCCGTTCCGACAGGCTCGATCGCAATCTATCCAGATGAGAACACGTTCTCCTCCGACTAGACCACGCTGGAGTCGCTGTATGTTTAAAATTTGGTTCCTTTATTTATAGTTAGTATTTTTTGTGATTAATTGATTTGTTTTATATTTTTAATGACTTAGGTAGAGTGATTTAGGGAGTGGGGGAGGTGGGGGGGGGGAGGTTGTAGCGTGTGTAGTAGATTATACGAGATCGTGGTTAGTTAGTATTTATCTAGTTGTGTTCACCTCGTTGTTCTTGCGCGAGGGTTGAACTTTGCTCTTTCGGCCGCCTCTCAACTGTGAATCAATCAATTTTTACTAGCTAATAAAAAAAATTTCCACATACACACACCCAGGAAGCAGCCCGTAACAGGTGTCTAATGCCCAAGTACCTATGTACTGCTAGGTAAGAGGAGCATCAGAATGAATGAAACTCTGCTGATTTTCGTTTGCGCCATCACCGGGGGATCGAACTTTGACCCTAGGATTACGAGTCGAGAGCGCTGTCCACTCAGCTATAAAGCCCCCTAGTGTGTGTATTGGTGCAAAAGATATTGGGCGAGGGTAATGGAAAGGAATGATGTTTGGTGGCCTTGAAGGCGCTGGAAGAGGGTTGCCAGTTATGAATTTAAATTATAAATTGATTAAGATACGATATATATGCAAAAGACGTTGTGAGAGATAGCAAGAAAAGTGTTTCTGATTGAGGTTAGGTACTGTGTGATTGACTTGTATGTTAGGAAAAAAAATATTTATCAGAAACATAGATGTTCTTTAGAAATGTTTGTTTGCAAATAGTTGCAAATTATTGGGTAAAAAGTCAATGGTTACCGTACCTTGAACAAACACACGTGAGCACAATTAGTCGACGGGGGTCAGAGAGTGAGAGTGAACAGCGAAACAGTAACAAAAAATGTGACAATAATGGGAAACTATGTCATTCAAACGTATACATGTTAACCATATAAATTACAGTAACACTAAACGCGCGCATACGTACATATGTCAATCAATTTACATAAATAAACATTCACTAATATGTACCTTTAAAATGGACACATACAGATAATTACCGTACACATGTCAGTTTAATTACAGGTACACATAAACACATATAGCTTCACGTGTCTGTCGGTCATGACAATAGTACACATGGATACGAACACAAAACAGTCCATTATCAACTAGTGTGTGTGTGTGTGTGTGTGTGTGTGTGTGTGTGTGTGTGTGTGTGTGTGTGTGTGTGTGTGTGTGTGTGTGTGTATTCTCACCTAGTTCTGTTTGCAGGGGTTGAGCTCTGGCTCTTTGGTCCCGCCTCTATGTGTGTGTGTGAGTGTGTGAGTGTGTGTGTGTGTGTGTGTGTGCGTGTGTGTGTGTGTGTGTGTGTGTGTGTGTGTGTGTGTGTGTGTGTGTGTGTGTGTGTGTGTGTGTGTGTGTGTGTGTGTACTCACCTAGTTGTACTCACCTAGTTGTGCTTGCGGGGGTTGAGCTCTGGCTCTTTGGTCCCGCCTCTGTGTGTGTGTGTGTGTGTGTGTGTGTGTGTGTACTCACCTAGTTGTACTCACATAGTTGTGCTTGCGGGGGTTGAGCTCTGGCTCTTTGGTCCCGCCTCTCAACCGTCAATCAACAGGTGTACAGATTCCTGAGCCTATTGGGCTCTATCATATCTACATTTGAAACTGTGCATGGAGTCAGCCTCCACCACATCACTTCCTAATGCATTCCATTTGTCAACCACTCTGACACTAAAAAAGTTCTTTCTAATATATCTGTGGCTCATTTGGGCGCTCAGTTTCCACCTGTGTCCCCTTGTGCGTGTGCCCCTTGTGTTAAATAGCCTGTCTTTATCTACCCTATCAATTCCCTTGAGAATCTTGAATGTGGTGATCATGTCCCCCCTAACTCTTCTGTCTTCCAGCGAAGTGAGGTTTAATTCCCGTAGTCTCTCCTCGTAACTCATACCTCTCAGCTCGGGTACTAATCTGGTGGCAAATCTTTGAACCTTTTCCAGTTTAGTCTTATCCTTGACTAGATACGGACTCCATGCTGGGGCTGCATACTCCAGGATTGG